>NW_006408676.1:4625440-4635188 GCF_000296735.1 Chrysochloris asiatica | reverse complement strand
TCTAGCAACTGGTCCCTCCTGACAATATGTCCAAAGTATGAGAGATGAAGTTTGGCCATCCTGGCCTCCAAGTAGCACTCTGGCTGCACTTCTTCCAACACAGATCTATTGGTTATTTTGGCAGCCCGTGACACTTTCAATATTCTCCTCCAACACCATAACTCAAAGCCATCAATTCTTCTATGGTCTTCCTTATTCACTTTCCAGCTTATATGAGGAGATTGAAAATGTCATGGTTTGAGTCAGGTGCAGCTTAATCCTCAAAGTGACATCTTTTCTCTTTAACACTTTAAAGAGGTCTTTTGCAGCACATTTGTCCAATACAATATATAATTTGATTTTTTGACTGCTTCTTCCATGAGTGTTGATTGTGCATTCAAGTGAAATGAAATCATTAACAACTTCAATCTTTTCTCCATTTATCATGATGTTATTTATTGGTTCAGTTGTGAGGATTTTTGTTTTCTTTGCACTGAGGTATAATCTATTCTGATGGCTATAGTCTCTGATCTTCATTAGTAAGTGCTTCAAGTCCACTTTTCTTTCAGTAAGCAATGTCGTATCATTTATATGTAACCCAAGTTGTTAATAAACCTTCCTCCAATCCTAATTCCATGTTCTTCTTCATATAGTATAGCTTCTTGGATTATCTGGCTGAACATTACAGACTGAATAAATATGGCAAAAGGCTAAAACTTGATTTACACGTTTTCTGATTTTAAACTACTCAGTATCACATTATTCTCTTTGAATGACTGCTTATTGGTTTATGTACAAGTTTCACATGAGCATAATTAGGTGTTCTGGGATTCCCATTCTTCACAATGTTATCCACAGTTTGTTATGATCCATACAGTTGTACCTTAGTAAAGTTCATAAACCACAAGTAAGTGTCTCTCTGATATTTTCTACTTTCAGTCAAGATTTATCTGACTTCAGAAATGATTTTCCTCCTTCCTAGTTTTCTTCTGAATCAATTTGAATTTCCTGCAGCTCCTTGTCAATGTTCTGCTGCAATCATGTTTGCATTATCTTCAGCAAAATTTTACTTGCATATGGTTTTGTTTAATTAATGATATTAATCATATTAATGATATTGTTCCATAATTTTCACATTTTGTTCGTTCCACATGTGTGGAGTGGGCACAGATATGGATCTCTTCCAATTGGTTGGCTAGGTAGCTCTCTGCCAATTTATTGTCATAGATTACTGAGTGCCTCTTATGCAGCATCAGTTTGTTGAAACATTTCAATTGGTATTCCATCAATTCCAGGAGGCTTGTTTTTTTCCTCCAAGCCTTCAGTACACCTTGCACTTCTCCCTTTATTATTATTATTATTATTATTATTATTTTTATCACATTATGCTCCTTAAAATGGTTGAATGTTGTCCATTTCTTTTTAGTGCACTGGTATATAGGAACTGATAATCCGCATGGCTGAGATGCCTCTTTCTGTAGATTTTAGCTCCAAGGTTATTAAAATCAATCCTCTAAGATTCATTGTCAAAGGTTCTTCTTAAATGTTTATGAACTGTATGTATTCTGACTTGCTCATGGTTCAACTGATTTAGAGATTGACAATCAGTACTAACTTTATTGTAGCTTGGCTTTGTTGCTGCACTGAGAACTCTCTGCTGTAAGTATTTTCAAACTTTAGAGGACTTCCAGAGGTTGTCTTTGAAAATCTCACACTCAACTATTTTCCCCACTCACTGAAGACTTGAAAGAGGATGAGTTTGAAAGGGAAGTAGCTATTTTTAGTAGGGAGTTGGTTGTAAGGCAATTATGAGTGGGAAAAGCAGCTTGAAGGATAGGAGTCATCTTTGCAGCTACTCTTAAGTCTCTATTATTAGTTTATTTTGATAGTGAATCCCTCAAACATTATTCATATTAAAACAAGCTCCATCAAAATCCAATTTTCATAAACAGGGTTAAACAACAATAGTATCAACACAGGATTTAAAAATAGATGACCTGCTTTGGGATTAGTTCTGTCTTTCATACTCTATGACCCTAACCTCAGTCCCTTTCACTCTGGAATATTCTGTGCCTCAGTTTCCTTAAATGCAACATGAGAATAATAATAACACTAACTGAATTCACAGGCTTATTGGAAAAGCTAAGTGAGATTATGCATATGACAGTGTTTTGTAAAAATTATAAGCTATTATACTAAATAACTAGACTTAGTTATTGTCATAGGAAATAAATATGGATTTTCTGTCCTTTGAACTTTTCCTACTTCCTTGGAATTCTATATACTTTCACATCTATACTTTTATTTTATCCTCAGCTCTTATCTGATTATGTGTATAATAACTATAAGAAGTTGGGTTCTGACTTCTAGGCCTCTTTGGTTTTGTTTGTTTCTTTTAAGTTATTTTACTGATGGTGGTGGTGGTGGTTATGTGCTGTGGAGTCGGTTCTGACTCATAGTGACCCTGCATAAGGTTTCCAAGGATGTAAATCTTTATGGGAGCAGAAAGCCTCATCTTTCTCCCACAGAACAGCTGGTAGTTTTGAACTGCTGGCCTTGAGACTAACAGCCTGATTTGTAACCACTGTGCTACCAAAGTTCCAATTACTGATGTTGTTGTTGTTATGTGCCGTGGATTCGATTCCTACTCATAGCAACCCTGTACAGGGTTTCCGAGGCTGTAAATCTTTACAGGAGCAGAAAGCCTCATCTTTCTCCCGCAGAACAGGTGGTAGTTTCGAACTGCTGACCTTGCTGTTCACAGCCCGATTTGTAACCACTACACTACCAGAGTTCCTTGGAAAAAAGTATTAGGGTAGATAGTTAGATTATTACATATTAGAGTGAGCTCTTATTGTTATTAAGTGCCACTGAATTGGTCCCAACTCGTAGTGACCCTGTATAGGGTTTCTGAAGAGCAACTCGTGGGTTTGAACCACATACCTTGTGGTTAGCATTCAGTTAGCATTCAGTGCTTATCCTACAGTGCCATACCAGGACTTCATAGAGTGGATTATAATTATGAAAGAACTTTTCCCCTTAATCTAAATGCTTGTAAGCAAGAAAGTAGTTGGATGCTGAGAGAAAACGTTCCAGTGCTCCTTGATTCTGCTGATTTTTTAAATTTTTTTGCCTTTGAATCCATAGTTTGTGTTCAGAGCATAAGACTTACAGCCTCATCAGTAACTATCTTAGAGGCCCAGTTTGAATAACAGTGCATTTGAAACCACACAGTGGTGAGTTAGACTGTACCAGGGCTCTAGAGGCAGCATTGTCCAGTGGAAAAAGCACTGAGCTAAGACTTAGAGACCATTCCAAACTGGCTCATTTGCCTTGAGCATATTCCTCAAGGAAAATTCGTTTACAATACTCCTCATATATAAAGAATTGATTTTAGAATAAAATGACATCATTTCTGTGAGTCTATAGAAGAAGATAAAACACCATTGTAATATAAACTCTATTTATGAATCTTATTATCCAGTAATTTAGTAGAAGAGCAGAGAGCACCTTAAAAGAATTGTCTAACATATAAATGGTTCAAGGAGGTTGAGAAAACAATCTCCCTAGAAGATTTCACATTAATGAAATGCTCCATGCTCAGCCTTGCATAGGAGCAGTTTACTTGAATCCTGTGAAGTTGTAGTCAACTTCAACTTTCTACACGTTTAGAGGAATCACTTCCTACTGGAGTCTAAGTGAGAAGTTATTTTCTCCCTGCTGGGCATTTGAAATTTATGGGTTGGAAAACCAGAAATGATAACTAGATGGAGCCTATGAGGCTCAATTAATAGGTCTACAAATAGTTGTGACAATGAGCTCTATAAAACACAGTTTGATATTATAGACTATGGGTGCCCTTCTAAATTTATCCAAAACAAGTTTCCATCCTAAATTTATAGGAAGGTTTTCTTAGCTGCCAAATGAAAGATGGAGCTGACACATTCAAGAGTATGCAAGTGCGTAAAAACATTGTATTCATTCAACAAAAAAGTATTTCTACTAGGGATTTAGTTCATACATGCACAGGTTTATTCCAAACAAAATATGTTTAAATGTGTCTCTGCAATCAATGGATGGCTGCAGACAAGTTCTCTCAGTAATACATTTGCCTTAGTCACATTAGGTTGCCTTCACAAACAAGTCCAATCAAAACTGTGGCTTCTGAGGGGAACTTCTGGGCCCATTAAAGTCAAGGCAAAGTGGTCAGCTCAGAGGGTTTTGGCAACTGTTATTTTTGGATCTCAAAGGGGTAATCTTGATAGATTTTCTTGAAAGACACAGGATTATCATATGAGCTTATTATGAAGAAATTTTAAGAAAATTGACAACCATATTGGTGAGAAAAGAGCCAGGAAAGTTGCGCTGAGGAATTTGTTTTCCATCCCAACAAGCACCTGCTCATTCTTCTAAGGTAGCACGGTTTGCCGTTTAAGAATCTCACTGGGAAAACATACCCCATTTACTCTACAATCCAGTTCTTGGCCCTTCAGATTTCTTTTCGCTCATAAAACTCAAAGAATACAGAAAAGGTACATGATTTGAGCCTCTTAAAAATGTCAAAACTGAAGTTATGGTGTAAATAAGCTTAAGGAACTCTGGTAGCATAGTGGTTACGAATTGGGCTGCTAACCTGAAGGTCAGCAGTTCAAATCTACTAGCTGTTCCACAGGAGAAAGATGAGGTTTTCTATTCCCATAAAGATTTACAGCCTCAGAAATCCTTTACAGGGTCAGTATGAGTCGGAACCGACTCCTGGGTACATAACCATCAACCACCACCAAATCTAAGAGTGCAGAATTCTTCAGAAAAGGGTTAGAAAGATGGAAATACTGTTTTCAGAAGTGTATTGCTTTGGTGGGGGATATATTAGGAAACAATAGCTTTACAGTTTGTTATCTTTATTTAATAATGGTTTATTTGATTTTACAGCAATATTTTTTTACCTACCTGGGTATATATTTTCTAATTTGGTTATATTTAAGAAATTGGATTAATGCGAGGACAAATGTAGAAATGAAATGGTGCTCAAGGGAGTAGGAGCCCACTGGCATGTGTCTCTGGCTCTCCTTGGGCTATTTTGGTAACTGCTATTCCCTTGTGAAATTAAATTTGTAGAGAGACTAAGACTAATGGTCATTTGTATCCAGCTGCTTTCTTTCTTTATTACTCTAGAAGGGTAAAGTGGAGATGAGATGTATGCCTCCGCATTGCTTACTTGGAAGTCTGCCGCCCTAAAGATTTATAAATATGGTTGGATGATATCAATGAGGGTGGTCTGCAAATGCACTGTTAGGGGAGAATGGGAGAAAATATTGATGATGATGATGATGATGATGATGAAAATAGTCACTGTGGTTACTGAGAATTTACTATACAAGCATATCCAACGTTTTGCTAACCATTTTAGTTATTGTTTGCCAATTAATGGCTACATTTTCTGAAGCGTCAAGAAGTTAAGCAAAGTTTCCAAGGTCACACAACTAATAAGTGATGGAAATGAGACTCAAATCCAGGTCTATCTTATTCTAAGTCTGAATAACATCAGTGAAGATGGTGGGTAAGGCCTGCTACTGAAGAGAACATTTCAGTAGTTGAAAGAAGGGAGTGTGCTTCTCTTGTATGTTTTTAATTCCCTTATAGGATGTTTCCTTTCCTGTACATCTTTCTAATGGGGAAGAGATAACAGAAACATTCTTTCTTTTAAAAATGAATTAAAAAATATTTAGAGATATAAATAATTAATGAATTATATAAAAATTAACAATGTTTCCAGCTATAACAGGGTTTCTACTTTTATAGCTGAAAACATTGTTAATTTTTATATAATCCCTTCAGCTTTAACAGGGATTCTACTGTTATAGCTGGAAACATTATTAATTTTTATGTAATCCCTTAATTCTACAAATACAGTGGCGTCCCCTGTGTGATGCTGTGGGTTAATGTGCTGGTCTGCAAAGTTGGTTTGAACTCAAGGTTGGCGGTTCAGTCACACCAACCACTTCTTAGAAACCCTCTACAGGGTCACTGTGTGTCAGAACCAACTCAATGGCACTTAAAAACAACAACAACAACAATACAAATACAGTAGGTTGTAGTTTCTTGCATACCCCTTCTTCCAGGGTAATATATATAAGTATCTGATGCTGTTTTACTTGAGAGGAATTATTCTTTGGCAATGAGAAGTCCTTAAGCATAAAGAGGTCTTGCAGAATGGGTTTACAATTACGGTTATTAAAAATTTTTAGAGCAATGATTTCAAAATCATATAAGGGGAACAGGATGGATAGAAACTAAGATAAGGAGCTGGAAAAAAATTAATTGCTGCTTGTATATCATATGGTTGGAAGCGAGTAGAAAGGATTAAGGTATATTAGGGCAAGGGTCTGTACTTAATGCTATAACCCAATGGGAAATTTTGAAGGGTTCGAACAGAAGAGTGATATCTTCCAGTGTCCTTGTTTACCTTTCATATTGATAACAAAGACATTTGTGTTGTTTAGAACTTATTCTTGTACATTGCATCTTTTCTATGTTTTTTGTAGAGATCATTCTGTTTTAGAAATATTTGCAGACATTTCTCTCCTTTGGTTAGAGAAAAGGAATATGTGTGCTCTAAGGTACAACATTCGTTTCTCCATGAGGAACTGAGCAGAAGTATTTTATTCATTTAACACACATTTCCTGAGCACCTGCTGTGGGCAGACACCGCACCAGGCAATGTGGAGAGCAGACTGACATGCTTGTTTCTGGTGGGGGGAGAGCAGTCAAGTGGTTCTTTGAAAGATAGATTATCCTAAACCAGGCAGAAAATGGTTACACAGGGACATAAAGAGGGAGCTATTCAGGGAGTGGACCATGGGGAACAGCAGTTGGATACCAGAGGGATTCCATCAGAGTGAAAGATCAGAGCTAACACTTAGAAAATCGATGACGCAAATTTTACTTGTCATGTGGGAAGCAGAGTTTTTTCCTAACCAAACTCAATTTATTAGAATCCAAATTTCCTCAGCTCAACCCTACATCAGCAGCCAGGCTATCTTAGTTTCACTGTTAGCAGTTGAGGTCCCACCTGAGACTGATTCTGCAGGAGCCTACCCTTGGCAGCATCAAGGTCTCAGCAGGATGATGTTGTCTTTAAGTGCTGTAAAATCAGTCCCAACTTATAACTGTGTAGGGTTTCCAAAAAGCAGCTGGTGTGTTTGAACTGCAGATCTTGTGGTTTGCAGTCTAGTGCTGACCCTACAGTGCCACAGGAGTAGAAAAGCTCAGGCTGAAACCATCACTAGAAAAAAATTTAAAAAGAAAAAAAAAAAAAAAAGCCATACTAACACTGAGAAGATGGTGCCACCTTCTTTGAAGAAACACCTGCAATGCATCAGACTTAATGTAATGCCTTTCCCTTCATGGAGGATCAATAGAAGGCCTGACAATTGAACGACATTTTTGTGTCTTTTATAAAAATAGGGTTGAAGATATTTTTCCATTATGTCACTCAGAGTCCTTTTTATAAATCCTTTTGACTGTGACTCCACACAATCTCTCACAGTAAATTTCTGCTTAAGTTAGGTTCCTAGGAAAATGCTATCTTGACTGATGAATTTGTATGCTTTCTGTTTTTAGAGAACAGAATATGCCGATGTCCTTTCCATTTGCTTTAACTGGCATGAGCTCTGAAAGCCAAATGCATTACCCAAGCATCATCTGCTCAGCTCAGGTTCCTAGGCGCATACCCTCCCTCTCTTCCCTCCAGATCATGTCTGACTTCTCCTAAAATAACTTGTTTTTCTCAGAAGGGTGACCTGAAATATATCCAGTAGGTAAAGTGCAAATATTAGCAATAATGATTATTTTTCTGTAGGTTTTCCTGTACGTAAATTAATATTTTTCTGTATGTCTATCTGTTCATCTCTCCAGTTAAAGGACAGCAAATAGTGGAATGAAATCTGGTTCTTGAAAATTTGGAGGGATAGGATAGTATCTTACTGACTTAAGAATGAAAATTATAGACAAATGAAATTTGTATTGAGTATCAAAAACTCCATTTCCCCAGATTACATATTGAAGGGGCACATGAGGTAGGAAGAGCCACAAACTTTGTGCTCAACTGGGATTCATCCCTTCATGTCAGTTTCTTCTGTACTCACATTCACTTGGAAATGATCCAAGAATATTCACCAACAGCTCTTCAATTACCATGAACATTTGAACAAACAGACATGATGTAGTGCCATGCACTCACTGGTGGTGAAGATAAGTCACACTCAGATCTTTTCTTCAATATCTTGTAGCTCAAATAGAGGTTGAAACAATCCTACAAAGTTCTACACTAGATTCCAAAATGATCAATAAAATTTGGAACAGAGCTCAAAAGGAATCCTGAAGAAAAAGGGATCTTTTTTGATCTTGCTTCTGAGAGATCAAGAACGGCTTTATAGAGGAGATAACATTGAATATATTATTGTTTATATCAAGAAAATAAAAGTGTGAGGAAATACAAATTCTGGGTGTGTTTAAGGATGGTGGAGCTCCATTTGCCTGGCAGGCAGGTTATATGTATGGGAGCAGAGTGGAAAAGATGAATTATAAGCTTGGGAATATATTACCATGGTCCTTGAAGAGTTTGTACTTAATGTTATAATCCAAGAGGAACTAGTGAAGATTTTGGGCAGAAGAGTGATATCAATAGATGTGTACTTCAGGAAAATTAATAAAGGTAAGGACTGGAGTAATGAGGAATATCAGTGACAAGCAAGGAGGGCCTGGACCGGGATTTGTTAATAGGAATGAAAAGAAGTAAAAATGAAAGGTGTAGATGTAGGTAGAGTATTGTCAGCACAATTTGTCAATTGAGTATATGTGGGGATTATATAGAAACCGAAGTCAGAAATGCTCTTGAGTTTGTGTAAGCCCATTAGCACCATCTGTGAGAGAATGGAGGAACCAGGATAGAAATGGATCAAGATGGATTAGATGAGTTGGTGAGGAAAGTCAAGTAGATGGGTTGGGAAGAGGGGTTTAGGAGCTTTCCAAAGGATACAATGCAGTAGGGATGTAGCGGTGTTGAGGGAGGTTATAGTAAAGAGAAGGTTTTCCATTTCCTCAGCCCAGTGAGGAGGCATGGTTCTCACAGACTGGGGCTGCAGTGGAGTAGATGGAGGTGGTTCTCTTAAGTAGGGGTATACAGATTCTTCAAAGCTCCTAGACAAAATAGTTAGATCTTATAGGGGGAACCTGCCAGAGCTGTAGTTGTCTGTATCTTCTCTACCAATTCATAGGGAAAATCACCAGAGTCTGGCTGTTCCTGGGAGTAGATAGATCTGGTTCCCAGCAGTAGACATGATTGAAGAGGATGAATGAGATTGGTAACAGGCTTTCTTACTGTTACCTCCTCCTCCAGATGAGAGATATTGGTGACATCAACAAGGTCAGCAGCAGGGATCCATTAGGTATCTTATTTACTCTGTGCACCTGGTGTGGCAATGGAGGATACTCACTGGACTGCAAAGTCAGTTTGAATCTCAAGGTTGGTGGTTCAAACCCACCAGCCATTCCTTGGAAATCCTATACAGGGTCACTATGAGTTGGAACTGATTCAATGGCACTTAACAAAAACAAATGTTATGCTACATGCTATAGTTTGTTGTTGTTGTTGTTTGTCGTGGAGTTGGTTCTGACTCATAGTGACCCTGTACAGGGTTTCCAAGGCTGTAAATCTTTATGGGAGCAGAAAGCCTCATCTTTCTCCCACGGAACAGCTGGTAGTTTC
>NW_006408676.1:4623870-4625340 GCF_000296735.1 Chrysochloris asiatica | reverse complement strand
GAAGTGCAGCCAGAGTGCTCCTTGGAGGCCAGGATGGCTAAGCTTCATCTCTCATACTTTGGACATATTGTCAGGAGGGAACAGTTGCTGGAGAAGGATGTCATGCTGGGTAAGATGGAGGGTCAGAGAAAAAAAAGGAAGACCCCCCAACGAGATGGATCATCCAGGTGGCATCATTGATGGCGTCAAGTGTGGCAGTGGTAGTGAGGTTGGCCCAGGATCGGACACTGTTTCGTTCTGCTGTGCATGGGGTCACTATGAGTCAGTTCCGACTCAATGGCACCTGGCAACAACAACAACAGACAGCCTAATGCAAATTGATTTCTTGACTTCTGCTTCCATGAGTGCTGATAGTTGATCCAAGAAGAATGAAATCCTTGACAACTTCATTTTCCACTGATAAGAATGTTGTTTATTGGTCCAGTGGTGAGGATTTTTGTTTTCTTTACTTTGTGATGTAATCCATACCGAAGGCTGTGCACTTTGATCTTTATCAGTAAATGTTTTAAGTCGTTTTCACTTTCAGCAAGCAAGGTTGTATCATCTGCATATCGCAAGTTGTTAATGAGTCTTCCTCCAATCCTAATGGCCACGTTTTTCTTCATATAACCCAGGTTTTCGGATTATTTGCTCAGCATACAGGTTGAAAAAGGATGGTGAAAGAATACAACCCTGTCATACACCTTTCTTAATTTTAAACCATCCGGTGTTCCCTTGTTATTTTCTAACAGCTGCCTCTTGGTCCAGATACAGATTCCTCACAAGCAAACTAAGTGTTCTGGAATACGCATACTTTGCAATATTGTCCATAGCTTGTCATGATCCACACAATCAAAAGCCTTTGCGTAGTCAATAAAGCACAGGTAAACATCTTTCTGATATTCTCTACTTCCAGCCAATATCCATTGATATCCCTCATTCCACAGCATCTTCTGAATCCGGCTTGAACCTCTGGAAGTTCTCTGTCGATGTATGCTTGCAGCCGTTTCTGTATTACCTTTATTAAAACTTTACTCACAAGGGATATCAAAGAGATTGTCTGATGATTTCCACATTCTGTTGGGTCACCTCTATTCTAGTAGTTTGTGGTATATTCAGTAATCTTTGGCAGCGTCATAAATCAGATACATCAATTCTTTCCAATATGCTTTATTCATTGCCCAGGTTTTGAATTCATATGTTGTTGTTGGTGTTAGGTGCCATCGAGTTGGTAACGACTCATAGCAACACTCTTCACAACAGAACAAAACACTGCCCAATCCTGGGCCAACCTCACAATTGTTGCCACTCTTGAGCCCATTGATGCTGCCGCTTTGCCAATCCATCTCACTGGGGGTCTTCCTCTTTTTTCTCTGACCTTACCAAACATGATTTCCATCTCTAGCAACTGGTCCCTCCTGACAATATGTCCAAAGTATGAGAGATGAAGTTTGGCCATCCTGGCCTCCAAGTAGCACTCTGGCTGCACTT
>NW_006408676.1:4617265-4622437 GCF_000296735.1 Chrysochloris asiatica | reverse complement strand
ATCATCCTGTTACAAATAAGGAAAACGAGGCTCAGAATACTTAACAGTATTGCTCAAGACCATTCAGCTACCAAAGCTAGTAAGCAGTAGGCCCAGACCTTCTCTGGGTTAGGAGTAGATTTGGCTTTTATACTTAGTGCTTCCGATCATGGGCATACTTCTTAGAATATCATACACTTCACAAGGAAACCAAAGGGAAGTTGTCAGGGTATATTTTGTTTGCCTTCATGGCTTTCTTGTTTCCATAATCTTGGAATCAACACTTCCCTGCATCCCCAGGCTGCAGAGTTGCTTCCCTGAAATGACCTGAGAGAGTGAGCATGGGCCCCCTGAAGGCTGACTCAGGGCTCTTGAGCATTGCTCTAGGAAGGGTAGGTTGCCTGGCAAGTGTTGCAGATTAGGGAACCCCAGCCACATGGATTATGGCCTCCGTGTGGCCTTTCCTAGACTGTGTCTAGGCCTTAACAGCAGTAAGCGCTAGATCTTTTTCTCCACTAATAAAATTCTGGTTCATAGGACTATGTACAACTATTGGCTTGTTACAAGGCATAGCACATGAAGTTCCTAGAGTCAGAAACTCAAATCCAACCCTGGCTAATCCAGCATGTAATTTATATGAATTTTATAATCTGCTCAATCCTGGCTTTCCTTATCTAGAAACAGGATAGTAATTACACCTACATCTTACATTTTTTTTTTTTTTTTGTGAAGATTAAGTGCATCAAATTATGTAAAGTTCTTAACATAGTGCCTGAAATATGGTAAACAGCAAGCACTAGTTTACAATTTTGTATGGGATTCAAAAATTAGCTGGTGCAGTGCTGTAGGATGAGTACTGGACTGAGAACCACAATATCGGCAGTTCAAACCCACCAGCTGCTCCTTGAAAACCCTATACAGAGTGGCTATGTGTTGGAACTCAAAGGTGTTTAACAACAACAATTTATAATTAAATTATTGAGTATGAGATCTGCAGTCAAATTACCTCAATTCTATTGCTGCTTCCACGATCGAAGTAACTTGACGACATATTAAGGAACATCTTTGAATCTCAGTTTCCTAATCTGTTAAGGAGGGAAAAAGAGTGCACAACTCGGATGACTATTGTTAAGTGCCCGCATAATTTAGGAGCATGCTAGCACTGAGTTTGACAAGATGTAGTCTCAACAATCCCTTGTCATTCTTCTTCTTCTTCTTCTTAATAATATTAAAAGTACCAAGGACTGCCAAAAAAACAAACTGATCTTTATTGGAAGAAGTACAGCCAGAGTGCTCCTTGGAAGCCAGGATGTCCAAACTTCGTCTCTCATGCTTTGGACATATTATCAGGAGGGACCAGTCATTGGAGAGGGATATCTTGTCTGGTAAAGTGGAGGGTCAGAGAAAAAGAGAAAGAGCACCAATGAGATGGACTGGCACAGTGACAGCAGTGATGGGCTCAGGTGTAGCAACGATTGTGAAGTTGGCCCGGGACCGGGCATTCTTTCATTATGATTCATTGTGCATAGTGTTGTTATGAGTTGGTACCGACTTGATGACACCTAACAACACAAGCACAACAACTTAATAATAAAGGAACTGCATTTCTGAGTGTACTGAGACCTTTGTTATCTGACTTGTTTCTTACCTTTACTAACAGATTTTATCCCTAGAACATGGCATCCTTGGAATACTTCCTTTTTGGATACTGGGAGAACTGAGTGGCAAGGATTGTATGCTGAGTAGAGGAGGGCTAGGGTCCTTCTTGAAAGGGATTGTTGAAACTGAGTGGGAAGATCAGGGAATTTGTGTCTTGCTGGGTGAAGGAAGGCTTCTTGTTTCCTTAGACTTTCACTTTACATGCCCTCAGGGCTGGTGGAGAAGGACAACTACAGACAAAGGCCTGTGTTTCTTGAGCATGAGTCTGCATTGGTTAGTGAGATGTCCATTGCTGTTGAGACACCTACACACTGACAAAAATCCCCAAAGGGTCAGGCTGTGGGCTTGAGAAGCCATGCCAGAAATCAAGTAGGTCTGTAGCCAGCAATGTGTGTCCCCATGAATGCATTTCACTGCCTAGCAGGTTGCCAGGCACACACTGTGGTTTCTGATGGTGAAGCTATCCATTGTGAGATGGTTGACATTCATCCATGGCTGACCCCATCCCCTGCTTTCCCCGCCTGCTCACCCTCCCCCCAACTTCTCCTTCCTCCGAGTCTGCTACAGGTGGGTAAATCTTCCTGGGCTACTTGTACATGCTGGGGAAATGGTCTGGCTCAGCTAAGTGTGATTGGAACCGTTTGTTTTTAAGCTGCACATAGCATCAGGTGAGATTTATAGCACTTCCCTTCATGCGGAATCGACCCACTGGGAGCCATTAAACTTTTATTGCTCTCTGCAGTTGCCTGGTCAGAGTGAAATTGAGGGCCCTGAGATTGGAAAAGCTTTCACTCCCATTGGCTTTGTCATAGGGAGTATTGGTAGGGAGGGACTAGAAGAGCTGCTTCTTTGTTCTAGCTCCTCATTTTGGTCCCAACCCATTTCTAAACTACATTGAAGTCAGGAAATGACTTCTTATGTAATTTTTACTGCATGGTAAGTTTCACTTTATTCAAATGACTTCTCAAGATCCATCTCTTCCAGGAGGTCTTCCAGTACTGATCACATGGGACCCAAGAGTTTTTCTGATAGTCGCCAACCTCTCTTGCTAAACTCTCATTTCAGTGGTCTTTGTTCATGTCTGTTTTCCTTCAGACCTCTTATTGTTGAATGCAGGTATAGATGTTTTGGTCATAATTCCTATGGCTGTCCTGATGAGTGTCTGTCCTCAACAGAGTCTTTGTAAGAAGTGTTTTCCTGCCAGGTTAAAAAAATAATAATAAATAAAATATTTAAATGCTCCAGCCGTGACTTCTGACTTCAACTTTCCCCTTCGTTCATTGGTCCTTTAGCTGAAATACTTAGACGGGCACAGTTCTGTTGCTGAAGATGTCCTCATTTATTGTCAATCAGTAATGGTTATTGATTGTATATTTGCTGAGTACCTAGCACCAGATAAGGCATTAAAATCCACAAGAGGTGTAGTCTTTGCATTTATAAAGCTTTCATTCTAGCAGGCTTGAAAAATGTCATGTGAACAGTACCTGGAATGAAAGTGTGACTGAGACTTGGTGATTTACTATGAGAGCCAAACCTCAAGCAAAATCTGTTTTCAGCATTGTAAGTTGCAACATACAATGATAATAGTAATTGTCATTTTTGAGCATCTATTATATCTAGGTACTGCACAAAGCACATAGGTCATTTCATTCTTATTCTGTCCAAAATCTCACAGTGTATTTTTAGCTTCATTTTATATGAGGAAAAGGGATTTTAAATTGCATAAATTGACTTGCCTAAGGTGGTGAAACTAACAAATGGCAAACAGAGCCCTGAGGCCATTATGAGGCTATTATGTGGTTATTGTCTTCTCTGGCCATTCACTCTCAGACCTATAACCTCGGAAAAGTTCAACTGTTATTTATGCCTCAGTACCTTTTGAGCATGAGTCACTCTCCATGCATATTTGCAGTTTGACATTGAAGGCTTCAGAAACTCCGCACATGTGGTCATCTCCATAAGAGGCTTCGCAGTTAGCTGCCACTGCTAACATCCATTAGCAGTGAGGACATACTACATCTACGGGAATCAAGAGCAGTATACCTATGTGAGTACTGAAGTCAGGTCTCCAGGGTTCAGATCTTTCCTCTGGTGCTTACTAATAGATACATGATCTAAACATTTTCATGTGCCTTAGTTTCTTCACTGGAACATGGGGATGATAATAGAAATTACTTCATGATCAAAAGAGTAAATTAAATTTTAAATAAGAAAGAAAATAAGACAATAGCTATTGAAAGGATGTGAGAAATTGTTACCCTTATCTATTGCTGTGAGACTGTGAAATGCTAACAGTCTCTGTGGAAAACAATTTGGCAGTTCCTCAAAAAGTTAAAAATAGAATTACCATATGACCCTGCAGTCCCAATCCTAGATAAATGCATGAAGAATTGAAAGCAGGAACACAAACAGATACATGTATATGAATATTCATTTCAGCATTATTCACAATAGCTAAAAGATGGAGACAACCTAAATGTCCATCAATAGGTAGATGAATAAATAAAATGTGGTACATACATACAGTGAAATATTAGTCTGCCATAAAAAGAAATGAAGTCCTGACTTCATTTCTTTTTATGACAGAATAATATTTCATGCTGCTACAACATGGGTACACCTTGATAACGTTGTTGTTAAGTGCCATCAAGTTGGTGTCAACCCACAGCAACCCTGTACCAAGTTTCCATGGAGTAGCTGGTGAGTTTGAACCACCAACTTTGCGTTCAAACCAGCTTTGCAGTCCAGCGCATTTTCCCACAATGCCACACCAGGACACCTTGATAACGTTAATCTGAGTAGAATAAGTAAGTTATTCACAAAAGGACAAGCATTGTATGATCCCACCTATACGAAGTATCTAGAATAGGAAAATGTATACAGACCAAAGTGTATTATTAAGTAATTATTAAGGGTTGAAAGGAGGGGGAAAGAGGGTGTCATTGCTTAGAGGGCACTGAGCTTCTGTTAAAGGTGATGGAAAATTTTGGAAATGGTTACACAACATGATGCACATAATTAATGTTACTGAATTGTGCCTATAAAATATGTTGAAATGGAAAATGCTATGTTATACGCATTTGCTACAATTAACAATTTGAAATTGAAAAAAATATTTTATTTGCCTAATTTGAGGGTCCTGGTGTGGTACTGTGGCTTAACGTGCCAGACTGCAAACCCATTGGAACCACAAGGTCAGCAGTTCAAGTTCACCAGCTGCTCCTCGGAAACCCTATACAGGGTCACCATGGGTCGGAACCAACTGGAAGGCACTTAATAACAACAATTTAAAAGTCAACACATGTAAAATATTTATCAGTGTGCCTAGCACATACTTTCTTTTTTTTTTCAGGTTTTTATTGTGGATTGAGTGAAAGTTTATAGGACATATCATCAGTTTTACATTCAACAAACCTTGTTTCATTATATTAATTACTTCCATGTACCATCAGTTAACAGTATTTTTCTCTATCCACTTTAGCTTTTTAAAAAACACACACAAAAAAACCCCCACTCAGGCATATATAATAATTT
>NW_006408676.1:4605651-4615798 GCF_000296735.1 Chrysochloris asiatica | reverse complement strand
CAGCTTTGCTGGGTAGAGGATTCTTGGGTGGCAGTTTTTTTCTTTCAGGGTTTTATATATGTCACCCCATTGCCTTCTTGCCTACATGGTTTCTGTTGAGAAATCCGAGCTTAATCTGATCTGCTTGCCTTTGTATGTTGTATTTCTCTTTCCCCTAACTGCTTTCAAGATCCTATTCTTATCTTTCATTTTGGAGAGCATGATTATTATGTGTCTTAGTGATTGTCTTTTAGGGTCTATCCATCCTGGGGTTCGTTGAGCTTCTTGAATGCTTATCTTTTCACATTTCAGGATGTTTGGAAATTTTTCTTCCAGAAGCTCTTCAACTATCTCCTCTGTGGACTTGTGTGATTGTTCCTGTTCTGGAATGCCAATAATTCTTATGCCAATAATTCCTCTTCATGTTATCCAACATGAATGTTAGGCCTTCTTCAGATTTCTTTATCATTTTTTGTGTTTGTTCTTCTATCTTAGTAGTGTTGAAAGATTTATCTTCTAGCTCACTTGTTCTGGCTTCTATCTCTTCAATTCTACTCCTTTGCCCTTTCAGTGTATTATCCATTTCTGATATTCTATTATTGATCATTTGGACCTCTCTCTGTAGGTTTTTAATTGTTTCCAATGCTGTATCTATCTTATTTGATTGTTCCTGTAGCGCTTTCCTGACTTCTTCCTTATTTTTCTCAACTCCATTGTATAGTGTTTTGATACATTTTATAATGATTTTTATGAATTCCTTCTCACGCATTTCCAAAGCCTGCCCATCTTCCAGTATGGAGTGTAGGTACCCTTCCAGCTCATTTGCCTCAGTCACTTTATCTCGTTTCTGGACATGTGCAGATATGGTCATCTGCTTCTGTTTTTTGGGCATCTTCAGAGGTTATCTGTGGCCTTAATACTCAGATGGGTATGTATTTTGTTATTTTCTATGCTTTCTGATTGCCTTCTGGTAGATGTGATCAGGAAATGGGCTTCCTTTTTCACCCTTTTTCTTGAGAAATTTCAAGATGCCACTGTTGGTCATTTTGACGTAATTTAGGATTTAATTTTCACCCTATTTCCTTTTTTGTCTGCTTGTCCTGCTCTACAATCCCCGTTAAGGCGTTTTTTCTAGTTGTAAACAGTTCAGGGCAAGCTGTGGCCGTTTGGTTTTAATTGGAAGCTGTCTCTTTAAATTTCAAGGAGATCTGTGCGCATGTGTAGTAGAACCCTCCGAGGGTGGGGCTGGGGTGCCCACTAGCTCAGGCATCCCTATAGTCACCAGGTGTGCAGATAGGAAGGGACCAATGAACAGCTACCAAAGGAAAAGAATGTCTACACCTTTATCTCTGCAGTTCTGCCAGGCATCTGTGGCCACTCCGATCCTTTCCCTGCTTGGTCTCACCCAAGATGGCAGCTCTTCAAACAGCTAAGCATCTTGAATTAGAAAGTAATGGATTTCTTGCTTCTGCCACAAATTCCCCCAACTGTAAGCCTTCTAACCTTCTAATTATTCCTTTATATGTGGTTCAGCGTTCTGGAACCATCCCCTGAGCCTGCTTGGTCGGGTATTCTGTGTTGTTGCTGGCCGAGCTCCTTTGCTGTACTTCCACCCGATCTGCCATCTTGTTTGTTCTCCCATACTTTCTTTTTTAACTTAACTTTTGATTGTGAGTTGACAGAAGGTATCCAGAGCACATCTTCAGTTTTATGTTCAATAATTCATACACACTTCATTTCATCTCAATGATTGCAATCCCCTCCATGTAACATCACTTTATCTCACTTCCTCCCTGTGATTCTTATTCACATTCTTCTTTCTTTCCCAACCCTTCTGAATTTTGTCCTTAGGTAAATGCTGCCCTTTGATCTTGAATGGTTGACCATTCTTTGGTTCCCATATTGGTATTTCAGTATTTCACTAGGGTTGTTGCATACCCTGTAGACCCATCTATTGTTTGGCTGAAAATTGAGCATTGGAGGTAAGTTCAGTTCCAGATCTGAAAGGTGATGAGGTCATCATCTAGTTCTTCTTGTCTCAGGGTCATGGAGACTAATGTTCACATGACCGATTAGTCCATTTTACTAATTGTTTCCAAGATCTTCCAATTTAATCACTCTGTTTCTTTCCTCTCGATAAGGAAGGACCAATAGTTGCATCTTAGATGGTCTCTCATAAATCTTTTTTTTTTTTTTTTTGGTGTTTTTTTTTTAAGTTTTTTAGTATGGATTAAGTGAAAGTTTACAAGGCAGATCATCAGTTTTACATTCAACAAATCATATACCTTGTTTCTTGTTTCACTACAATGATTATAATCCCTTCCATGTACCATCAGTAAACAGTATTTTTCTCTATTCACTTTAGTTCTTTTTTTTTAAATACTCAGACAAATAAATTAATTATTTACACCAACAGGCACATTCTGCAAGTCTGCCTCCTGGCCGCCATCTCTTAGTCCCTTATTTCCCATGAATCTAGAGTTCTCAGTGGCTCCCTCTCTCCATGTCCCCATCTCTTCCTCCATCTCTGTTGTCACTGCTTCTCTGGGTAAGGTCTCTCATTCCACTTGTACTCTTCTCCCTGTGGTCCTAGTATCCTTTGTTTCTGGGCTGTAAGATCAACTACTCCCCTGTTTTTGTTACAAAACTTCTACTTTTACAATTGTGACAATCACAGTTAGTCATGATAACAATTACTTGCTATTGAATCATAAGAATCTTATCCCCGAGTCTGTGGTTGCTGCTGGGCTGTAGTGCGGTGCTCTGCTGCTGTACTTCCGGCTGTCTGTTCCACTCTACCCCACGATGCTGGTGGGCCCTTGAGCCTGCAGAAAGTGGATGAGCCTCCGCAGCACCCACTGCAGGTCAAATATGGTGGAGCGGAGGAGGACGAGCTAGGCAAAGTGCTGACGCCCACCCAGGTGAAGAACTGCCCTATCAGCATTACATGGGATGGCTTAGATTACGATAAACGCTACACCTTGGTCTTGACAGACCCAGATGCACCCAGCAGGAAGGACCCCAAATTCAGGGAATGGCACCGTTTTCTGGTGGTCAGCATGAAGGGCAACGACATCAGCAGTGGTACAGTCCTATCCGATTATGTGGGCTCTAGGCCTCCCAAGGGCACAGGCCTCCACCGCTATGTCTGGCTGATCTACGAGCAGGACAGGCCACTGAAGTGTGACGAGCCCATTCTCAGCAATCGATCTGGAGACCACTGTGGCAAGTTCAAGGTGGCATCTGTCCGCAAAAAGTACGAGCTTGGGTCCCCAGTTGCCGGCACGTGTTACCAAGCCTAATGGGATGACTATGTGCCCAAACTCTATGAGCAGTTGTCAGGGAAGTCGGGAAAAACAAGAGAGGGCAACTGTTCTGGAGGCTCCAGGCAGTGATGTCCAGTTCAGTGATGCATGTAGATTTCTCCTCTTCCCAGTTCCCCTTTCACTCTTACAGGTGGGCTGGAGAAGTCAGATAGTCGTTTAGGGCACCTTTTCCTTTATACTTCTAGGCCACACATCTCAGTTTATGTTTTAATCAAATTGAACTCCAATTTTTGGGAGATGTTTTGGTATTTGATGGGGCCATCAAATTGTTAAAATAGCAACCCAGAATTGAAAGAGGAAGAAGATCATCCAGGTCAAAAGATCAAGTCTGCAGCAGTAGAGCAAAGCCTGCATCTTTAAGGGAAGCCTGCATTTGTGATGTTCAGGCCCGGCCCTTGGGACAGGCAGCCATGCTAGGTGCAGAGTTATTAGGAGCCCTTGAGTCTCTGCCTGTTGAACTGATCACTTTTCATTGGTGTAAGGAATGTTGATGTGGAGTAAATGAATATTGTGTTATGTTAATTTTGCTGTTGCCTTATAGTTCAATAAACATGAAAACACTCAAAAAAAAAAAGAATCTTATCCCCATCTCTTTTAACCAGACTCAACTAGACAAGATGACAAGATGAAAACTATTCAGTGGGGACTCTTTCTTCCCCCACCCACTCTTTGACTAAACACTTCCTTAAAACCTTGTAAGCCAGTCACTTCATGCCTTTATTGCCCCCTCATTTTAGGTAGCCACTGTATAAGCTGCCCATCCCTATCTATCCTGTGTACAGAGGAGATAGCATTGATACTTGATTTAAAGACTCCTTCCCTCTCTGTTGGTATTTAGAGTTACTAGTCCATTAGTATAGGTCAAGTTCATCAAATTGTAGCAATTTACCCTCGTTTCCTTTATCAAAAATTGTTTAGTTCTTTTTTTTTTTTTTTTAAATCTTCCTCTATTCGAGTTCAGATTATCAAGCCATAGTGGTTAGGTCAAATGAATACTGTCTGCAAGTTTAGGTGTTCTTGTGCGCTTCCTCTCACTTCATATCAGCTGGATGCTTCACTCTCAGCTCTAGCCCTCTGTGGCTATGTCCTTGTCCATATTCTCAGGTGTTCCCAGGTCTCACCATACTTTGGACCAACCAGCCTTTCTTCTTCTCTCTCTCATCTCCAGGTCAACGGGAGTCTATGGAACATGGTTGAACTCAGCCCATTTCTTCATTGCTGCCTTTCCCCCTCTTCCACTCACCAGTAGACCAATGTGGTCTCCAGCAAGCTTACATGCCTGCTCATGAGTTCCCTTTGAGTTTCAGTCTTGGGGGTGGGGGTGGGGGCGGGGAGTTTCCATAAGCTTTTAAGATTCTAGTCTCTACTCACCAAAGTAGGATATGGAACATTGTCTTTGTGGATTATGTTAACCTTGATAAAGTTTAATTATTGGTCTCTCTCTTTTAAAGTATTCCAAAGTAAAAGCTATTATTATACCATGTTTAATTAAGGAGGTATTTTCAGAGATTAAGGGAGACACATGATGGAGACAGGAATCCAGTAGATAAACTCAAACCACAGTCAAGACTTCCAGACTCCTTACAGATCCCTCTTTAGAAGAAACTGTCTACTATCATTATTACAAATGTTGTATGTTCAATATTCTTGTTTGAAACAAGGAATCTTTTAAATTAGTATATCTACTATTAAAACTAAGTTGAAAATGTTTCTTTTGATTGTTACCAATTCTCTTGAGAAAGATATTTGCTTTTTGTTGGTGGTATTGTTAAGTGTTGTCCGAGGGTTTCCTTTATAGGGTTTCTGAGGCTGGTGAGTTTGAATTGCTCACTTTGTGATTCAAACAGACCTTGAGGTCAAGTGCTTAGAGTCACTTAATTGACCCCCCACCCCATGTCATTCCTGAAATGTAAAGAATCCAGAACTCTGCTTATAGATTTCAAGTGTATTGTTTAGTGTATTTCTTGTCTCCTCTGGCACTTCACAAAGCCAGGAACAGGACTGGAGTGCCAACTCTGCACAATAATTCTGGTACTTTTACATTTTCCAGTTTATTTATAAGGGGAAATCTAGCAAAATAAGACAAGTGGGGGAAATTTAGAGTCTGTGTGTCGCAGTGTGCTTAATAGGCCCAGCTGTTTTTTGTTGTTGTTAAGTGCCACTGAGTTGGTTCTAACTCATAGCAACCCTGTATAGGGTTTCCAAGGAGCAGCTGGTAAGTTTGAACCACCAACTTGTTCAAACTGAGCTTTCAGTCTAGTGCTTATCTTATAGCACCACACCATGACTCCAGCTATTTTTAGCCATTACCTTTTTAAAGTATTGAAGAGCAAAGATGTCAGCTTGAAGACTAAGGTGCATCTGACCCAAGCCATGATATTTTCAATAACCTCATATGCATGTGAAAGCTGGACAGTGAATAAGGAAGACCGCAGAAGAATTGATGCTTTTGAGTTACAGTGTTGGAGGAGAATATTGAAAGTGCCATGGGCTGCCAAAAGAACCAACAGATCTGTGTTGGAAGAAGTGCAGCCAGAGTACTTGTTGGAGGCCAGGATGGCCAGACTTCGTCTCTCATACTTCACACATATTGTCCGGAGGACCAGTCACTGGAGAAGGATATCATGTTTGGTAAGGTGGAGGGTCAGAGAAAAAGAGAAAGACCCCTAGCGAGATGGATTGGCCAAGTGGCAGCATCCATGGGCTCAAGCGTGGCAGTGATAGTGATGTTAGCCCAGGTTCGGGCAGTGTTTCGTTCTGCTGTGCATAAGGTCAGTATGAGTCAGTTCTGACTCAATGGCATCTAACAACAACAACAAAGTATAATAAGTATAGTTATTAATATTTTTATTAGTTATAGTAAATTTTGTACCTGTTCTGTATATGCCAATCATGATGCTAGGCACTGAGCTGTGATGTCAAACTTTGCCAGGTGAGCGCACACACCTACTTCATGGCTGCCTTTGAGATTTGTGTCAAAACCATGGACAGGCTCCAAAGCCCATGTGATCTGCCCTAGCATGTCTCCTCAGCTACATCTTTTACTACACCCACCTTCTATCCACTGCTTTCTCACTGTCTCATGAACATATAGTTATCTCTCTTTCCTGCCCCAGGATATTTCCCTCTCCCTGGAAAGTGCTTCTACCAAGCCATCAAACCTCTCCTTCTTTATAGACTTTGTATCTTGGTTCAAGTTGCCTCCTTTACTGGCATCTCCGTATCACACTTTCTGAATCCATCACCCTTTAGTTTTATTCATAGTGTCAGGAGGGACCAGTCCCTGGAATAGGACATCATGCTTGGTTATGTTGGAGGTCATCAAAAAAGAGGAAGGGCCCATAAACAATGGATTGACACAGTGGCTACAACAATGGGCTCAAACATAGCAATGATTGTGAGGATAGCACAGAACCAGGCAGTGTTTTGTTTTGTTTTGTTGTGCATAATGTTGCTAGGAGTCAGAGCTGACTTGTCAGTACCTAACAGCAATAGCAGCATCACTACATAAGATCATATTATGTGCTTGCTTTGTAGTCTGACTTCATTAGAATTGCAAGCCCCTGAGAGTATGGATTTTTGTCTGTCTTATTCATCCTGCATTTCTACCAAGAGAAATGCTTGCAATATAGCAAACACTCAATAAATATTTATGAATAAATAAAAATATTGACGAAATTAGTACATAAATCTGATGGCATAGAGAGGTTGTATTAGTTTCCTTGTCCTGCCACAAACTAACAACAACCCCAAACCCACTGCCACTGTGTCAACTACAACTCATAGAGACCTTGTGTCAGGTTTCTGAGGCTTTGAGTCTTTACGGGAGCTAAAATCCTCATCTTTCTCCTGCAGAACAGCTAGTGGGTTTGAACTGCCAACCTGTGTTTAACAATCCAATGTTTATGCTACAGTATCTATAAGTGATATGAAATAATGTTCTTTATTGTCCAACAGTTGGGGAAGCTAGACATCAAGTATCCACTGGGCCATGTACCCTCCAAAATCTGTATGAGAAGGTTTCTTCTTCTCTCTTCCAGCTTCTAGTACCCTGAGGCATTCCTTGGCTTGTTGCTGCATCTTCCCGTGCATGGCATGTCCTTCCTCTGTCTCGGTCTCTGTCTGTATTCCTCTTCCATAAGAATAACACCCAGGTGGGATTAGGATCTACCCTATTCCAAAATGAGCTCATGTTAACTTAAGTGACAATATTTTCTAAGACCCTATTTTCAAATAAATTTACATTCAGAGATAGAGTGGCCTGGACTTCACTAGTGTTGGGCCCCAGATGGACCTATCCAGTAGGAGACCCCAAAAAGATTACCAGGACTCGAGTTCGATGCAACAGCAAGAGGTTTATTTGCCAACGCTCTGGGGTCCACCTTCACTCACAAAAGCCAGTTTTTATAAGGTTTTAGGGACATAATTGTGCAGTACCATAGATACAATTTCTGATTGGTTAACAATTGGCAAAGTATGAGATGTTACAGTTTAATTGGTCAGTACTGGTGGTCTTTGTTCTTAGGCTAGGGCAAAGGAAAACATCTGGCATCTGGCCTTGGGTCCTGTCTATTCTTATCTATGGCTCGCTGTTGCTAGGGGTGAAAGGATATTCTAAGGCAGCATGAGCTGATTTAGCACGTTCCTGAACAGGAGGACGTGTTCAGACTAATGTACAGAATGGAGATTGACCTCGTTCTTGGAAGGAACTAAAAACTGAGGCCTTGCCTATTTAAAATGCTTTTCTGAGCCTGACTAGAGTTTAGTCAAGCAGTCTCTAGGTAGGCAAAATCAGATAAAATCAGTTAGGTCCTTACACTAGAACTTTTGAAGATGCATATTCAATTCGTACTGTTGTTGTTATTGAGAGCTGTGGAGTCTATATCAACTCATAGTGACCTTGTATATGGTTTCTGAGGAGTGGCTAGTGGATTTGAACTGCTGTCCAATGCTTATCCCACAGCACCATACTGGGAAGCTGGTGATAAGGGTGGTGGTTATGGGCTGTGGAGTTGGTTCTAACTCACCGCAATCTTGTATAGGGTTTCCACGGCTATACATCTTTACAGGAATATAAAGCATCATCTTTCTCCCATGGAATAGCTGGTAGATTCTAACTGACCTTCGGTTAGCAGCCCGGTGCGTACATAAACCACTTTGTTACTAGAGCTCCATCACTAGGAAGTTGTTGTTGTTGTTAAGTACCGTGGAGGTGGTTCCGACTCATAGTGACCCTGAACAGGGTTTCCGTGGCTGTAAATCTTTACGGGAGAAGAATGCCTCATGTTTCTCCCATGGAACCACTCGTAGTTTTGAACTGCCGACCTTGAGGTTAGCAGCCCTATTCGTAACCTCTACGCTACCAGAGCTCCTTAGTTAACAGAGGTTAATTAACTTCTCCAGTTCACACACTTGATGAGTTTGTTAGGTAAGTTATCATAATAGAACTTTGGTATCCAAGTATAAAGCTTTAACTGTGGTACATGAAGAGATTATCTAGGTTTTTTTCTATTATTAGAGTAATCAAGCACTGGTCTTTGATTTTCACACAACCCATAGAAATCAACGATTGAATGTAGGTTACCTAACGCCAGCCCAAGGTTATTTCCTTTTCATCTTCGTTGTTTTTAGGGATCATCAAGTTGGTTTGTCACAAAGTATACCCTGGTGGTGGTGGTGGTAGTGTGCCAAGGAGTCAGTTCCAACTCATAGCTACCCTGTATAGGATTTCTGAGGCTGTAAATCTTTACAGGAGCAGAAAGCCTCATCTTTCTCCTGCGGAATGGCTGGTAGTTTCGAACTGCTAAAATTGAAGTTAGCAGCCTGACTCATAACCACTATGCTACATTATTCACTAAAAAATGAACAGTGGACGAGTTGCGGGATGACATCAAGAACAACATACAGGAAGAAATCAAAAGGTCTTTAAAAACAGGAAAGAAAGAAAAGCTCAAAGTGGATGTCTGAGGAGTCTCTGAAGCTTGTTCTCCAGTACTGTGAATGGAAGAAATGAGGAAGTAAAAGAGCTGACAAGAAAAGTTTAAAGGGTAGCTTGAGAAGACAAAGTATTCAACTGGAGTTAGCAAACCAAAAGGGAAGAAGACACTCAGCATTTCTCAAGCTGAAAGAACAGAAGAAAATATTCAAGCCTCAACTTGAAATATTAAAGGATTCTATGGGCAAAATATTGAAAAATGCAAAAAGCATCAAAAGGGAATGGAAGGAATATACAGAGTCACTGTACCAAAAAGAAATTGGTTGATGTTCAGCTATTTCAAGAGGTAGCATATGATCAAGAACCAATGGTACTGAAGGAAGTTCAAGCTTCACTGAAGATATTGAAATAAATAATTCTCCGGGAATTGACATAAAACAGCAGTCTTTCAGCAAACTGATGAAGCATTGGAGGCTGTCACTCATTTTTGCCAAGAAATTTGGAAGACAGCTACCTGGCCAAATAATTGGACGAGATCCATATTTGTGACCATTCCAAAGAGAGGTGATGCAGTGGAATGCGGGAATCATCAAACAATATAATTAACATCATATGCAATAAAATTTTGTTGAAGATAATTCAAAAACAGCTGCAACAGTACATGAACAGGGAACTGCCAGAAATTGAAGCCACTTTCAAAAGAGGATGGGGAACTAGGAATATCATTGCTGACATCAGAGGATCTTGGTTGAAAGCAGAGAATACCAGAAAGATGTGTATTAGTGCTTTATTGACTATGCAAAGGTTTTCCATTATATGGATCATCATAACCTATAGATAACATTGGAAAAACTGGGTATTCTAGAAAACTTAATTGTGCTCACGAGAACCTGTATGTAGACCAAAA
>NW_006408676.1:4602811-4604466 GCF_000296735.1 Chrysochloris asiatica | reverse complement strand
ATTTTATCATCACCTGCTTTAGTGGTTGATGAAAAAATTTGAATAATAGTGGTATTAACTGGTCTTCCTTGTAAGTCTATGGATATTTTCCTATTACTGACAGCACTGTATTTCAAAACATCTTGAATCATTCCTTTTGATGATGAATGTGACACCATTTCCTTGAAGGTGTCATTTCCAACATAGTAAACTAATAAGATTGTCTGATTTATATGGTTAATACCAGTCCATTTCCACTCACCGATGCCTAGGATATCAATCTTTATGTGTTCCATTTAGTTTTTTGACAGATTGCAATTTTCCTAGGCCTATACTTTGTACAAGGAACTCTGGTAGCATAGTGGTAACGAATTGGGCTGCGAACCACAAGGTCAGCAGTTCGAAACCATCAGCTGCTCCGCAGGAGAAAGATGAGGCTTTCTGCTCCTGTAAAGATTTACAGCCTCGGAAACCCTGTTCAGGGTCGTTATGGGTCGGAACCGACTCGATGGCACTTAACAACAACATACTTTGTACAGTCCATGTTCCGATAAGTAGTCAATGTTTTCAACTATTTCTCCTCATTTTAAGTTGTGCCCCATCAGCAACTGAAAGTCGTGAACACTTTGCTCCATTCATGTCAGTCATTTCTACTTTGAAGAGGCAGCACTTCCCCTGTCATATTTTTCTTGCCTTCTAACCTGAAGGCTTCATCTTCTGGCACTATAGCTGAAATTGTTAAAGTGTCTTTCTATTAATAACCTAATGCAGATCTGATCATTGGGTTGCCAGTCAAGCAATATTTTGCTTCTTAATCTGGGCTAGACTTTATTACAGTTTATTTGCTGGTTCTGATTGTGGTGCAGATGATTAAGCACTGGATTGCTAAGTACAAAATTTGTGGTTTAAACCCACCAGTTTTCCTGTGTGAGAAAAATTAAGCTCTCTGCACTCACAGAGACTTAGTGTCTCACACACCTATGGAACAGTTTTACTTTTTTCTATTGGGTCACTATGAGTCAGCATCAACTCAACAGCAGTGTATTTGGGTTCTTTAGTTGGAGTACTGGGCAACTACAAGAAAGTAGGTATGCCATCCCTCAGTGCACATTGAGCCTTGAGCCCAGAGTCTGCCCCAAATTTAAGTCAAGAACAATCCATTTTCAAGGAGTATGTCAGAAATCCTGGCTACATTTGAAGTATATTTCTAGTGTATGGTGCAAAAAGCCCAGCTGAGAATCAGAGTATCTGAATTTTGACCAATTTCGTTCCTGGCTTCTCTAAGAAAACTTACTTCATCTTCTCATCTAAGCTATGCATGGAGGCCTTATGTGACCTCCAAGCATCCTTCCTTCTCTAGGAGACACACTCAAGTGGCCAAGTTGCTCTACTCTTGTTACTACATAATGTTGTACTTGACAATGCTGAGCAGGCTCCTTCTTTTTCCTACCATTCTCAATATGAAATGATTCATGGTCATTCTGTGGAGGGGCAAAGCAAGAGATAAGGAGAAAGGGTGTTGTCTTTTGTTTTATAATTGTGAATTATGTGTTAGTTTACATGGGAGAATATTATCCATTATCCTTACATTCATCCTATCACATTTTGTTTCACTACAATGATTACAGTCCCCTGCATACATCATCAAACAACCAAAGGTTACACCCCTCATGCCT
>NW_006408676.1:4587458-4602323 GCF_000296735.1 Chrysochloris asiatica | reverse complement strand
TCACTGTAAAGATGTGTTCACTCCTTTGTCATACTGCATCCACAAGCATAGGTCAAGTTCATCTAATTGTAGTAAATTACTCCCCCCCCTCCCTTCTTTCTTCTTCTAGTCGTGTTCTGATCATCCAGCCATTAATGCCAAGTCAAATGGGTACTATCTGCAAGTGTGGGTGTTCTTGTACATGTTCCCTCACTTCATATCAGCTGGATGCTTCACAATCCACTCTAGTCCTCTGGGGCCATGTCCCTGTCCTGGGTCCAGGAGTCCCCAGGTTTCATCATACTGCTGGTTAGCCAGGTCTCAATCCAGGTTAACAGGAATCTATTGAGTGTGGTTGGACTTAACTCATAACTTCATTGCTGTTGTCCCCCCACTTCCCCTTATCAGTGACCAACGTGGTCAGCAGCAAGACCACATGCCTGCTCGTGTATTCCACTTGAGTTTCAGTCTTGGAAGGGGGTTTGCCTTGAGGGGACCTGACCACTTGCCTTGATGGCTCCAAGGGGAACAACTTGCTTGACTTGTAGTAGTCAATTGGACTGCTGTTATTGGTTTTGATTTTCCCTGCTAGTCTTTCTTTCAAGAAGTATCTTCTGTTCTTCTAGCTACTCCAGACTGATCTGCTTATCCTTTCAAGTGGAAATTTCCCACCTCCGAAGATTCTGGATGGGGATCAGGATTCCACCTATGGTCTTGTGCAGTGTAAAAGCTCTGCAGGGAGCCTCCTTCACTGGGCAATTTCTAGCCCCATTTTAGGTATTCCAGCCAGTTATAGGCTGAGGATGTACTTACAAGCTTTCTATGGTAATGTTTCTGGCTATTCCTCTCTCTCACCTTCAAGTGTCTATTTTATAATAGGAGGTACAGGAAACCAAGTTTCAAAAGACAGCCAAGCATCTTAACATCACTCCCCACTTTTACCCATTGAAACCATGCCTCAGTCTTTGTATCCCTGAGCCCTATTGGTCCACGGTTGTGCTTACATCGTTATTTACCTTTGTCCTATTTAGCCCATGTAAACCTGCTTAGCTCCCATCCATCTGAGTTTTCCTTTCCCCTTCCCCTCCAAGTGTGTGCCCCACCCCTCTCCAGCACCCAGATTATCCTGTGTCTAGTCCCTACCCTGTGCTTCACTCTCCTATGTCTGTCCTCTACCTTGTTCTCCACCTTCCCCTCCCTCCCCTCACCCCAGGGTGTTGCCTTTTAAGAAGTCATTGATTTGCATGCTCTTTCCTTATCCAGTGAATTTATAAAGAATGTTTCTGAAAAAAATACAGAAGCAGAGAGACTTGAAGTAATTTTTGTTGTTAAGTTGTTGTAAAGTACCTCCGAGTAGGTACTGACTCATAGTGATCCTGTATAGGATATTTCAGGAGCAACTGGTGGGTTTGACCTGCCAATTCTGAGGTTCGGAGTCCAATGCTGACCCTATGACATCACACCAGGAGTCCAAGTTTTGTAGATGTTACAAATTATTGAGAGATTGTAAACATGGGAAATAGTAAAATAAATCTAGATGAGCCATGTGCTGCTTCTCAGTGCAGAAACACATCTAGGACAAAGGGAGAGGGAAGGAGGCCCACTGAGAAAACAGAAAAGCGGGAAAGAACAATTCACTGGAGTTGGGAGCTGGCCAGTATGTCTTATAATTTAATTACTTATCTTTCCTTCAAATTGTTTATGGTACACTGGGCTATTAAATGCACCATAAGCAAACAGCTCTTGAAAGAGGAAGTGGATTTATTTGTTTTAGTTACAACTCCAACAAAAGTCTATTTCTTCCGCTAATTAAGATTCCATTCACTAATTTAAATGTTATGCTAATTAAAGTATAATTCTGTAAATGTAAAAAGGAATTAAAAAAAAAAAGAATGAAGAAGCTGGGTTGGCCTTTAGGAATTACATTAAATTTATTGCATTGTAACAATGGTAAGCTGGGTGATTATTTCATTTGCCTAGCATGCTGTATTCACGCTTGGGCTTATTCATATCCATTCTCACACTTCAGCTCATTAACACACACTTCCCCTCTTATTCTCTAATGGGAGTTTTCTTATGATGGTTTAAGATGAGTTGTGAGTTAGATCCTTGAAGCGATGTTTACAATTTCTACATCTGGGCCACACAAAGCATTGAAAACTGCTGCCTAACTTGAGGTTCATTGGGGGGAATAAAGGAAACATCTGGATTTCTGAAGCCAAGTTCTGGTAATTCTGACTTCTTCACCACCCTCACTAGAAACCTGAAGGTGATAGTATGTTACTAGAATGAGACACACTTTCTTAGCCACGTTGGTATCTGGTGTATTTGGTCAGGGATGGATCAAGTAGGCGAGAACACCATGATGTCTGTAGATAACTCTGATCTAACCTGAATTGTTGAACAACAGCACCTTGTCCAAATTAAGTTATTGTGAGGATCAAAATCACTCAAGGTCATGAAAGCACCCAACACGACGATGGAGGAGATAAGTCCTTTTTCCTTCTTGAATTCTGAGTGGAAAATAGAAATCTAGAATTATTTCTCAATCTGAATTCTTGTCTTTCATGTGATTAAGGGAGAGGACACTTAACCCCTGCTTTGTATTGAGGCTTCCAATGTTTGTGGAAAAATGGAATGGAAAGATAATGAAATCTTCTCATGAACTGTTTGAATTCCCCTTGTATGTAGCCGAGTGCATTAGTTATGTGGTTTTTTGTTCCAAATTACCACAAACCACAGCAGCTTAAAAAAAAAAACAAAAAACAAGACAATAAATATTATGTAATGGTTCCTGTGGGTCAGAAATCTGAGAGTGGCTTCTCTGGGCTCAGGGTCTCTCAGGAGATCAGCAATCAAGGTGTCAGATGAGGTTCCAAACCTTTAAGGCTTGACTGTGCCTGGAGGTTTCACTTTAGTGTTCACCCAGTTATTAGTTGGAGACTTCTGTTCCCAGCACACGGACCTGCCTTTCCATATTGCTGCTCAGTTCCATGGCTATAACTTCCCCCACAGGAAGTCTTCTACAGGGAGGAGGGTGGAGAGGTGAAAGGAGGAGGAGCAAGAACAAGCATAATACTTACGCTGGCTTTTATGGCCTTGTCTCTGTGTTATAAACACCATCACTTCTGCCTTCTTTTATTCTTTGGAAGCAGTCAACCAAGTCCTGCCCACACACAGCCATCTGAAGGAGACCACTCAAGGATGTGAATACCTGGAAACTGAGATCTTGGGCCTCTGACAGACAGTCACTTCTGAAGTTTACTGCTAGTTCTGACACAGAGCTCTGTTCTACCCACCTCCTCTTAGAAGACCTGGACCTTTAAGCATCTCCTTGCCGTATTTGATTTCCTAGCCTGTTTATAAATAGTATCCGACAGTCTCAGCTTGGTAAACTTCAGAGACTTGTTCAATCCCTGCTGTCCTGAGGAGCTATCCTAGGTATACTTCAAATGGACTAATGAGAGGGATGCATGATGGGGCTGGAGGGGTGAATTGAGGAGTCCTCTCCTGGAAAATGATGTCTGAGGTCTGATGAAGCTCATAGCTCCTGGTCATGAAACAAATGGGAAGAGGCAGTTACAGGGAAGCATGTGGCATAGGGGTAACAGAGGTTCCCTTTCTGGGTATGGCTAGAAGATCTAAAAAGCAGACTTGGTGAAACTTGGCTGCTAACTGAAAGATTGATGGTTCAAATCCATCCAGCGGCTCTGGCAAAGAAAGACCTAGAAATCAGCTTCCGTAATAATTACAGCTCAGAAAACCATATGGGACAGTTTTACTTGGTCACATGTGATCAACATGACTCAAAAAAGAACTAGATGGGACCTAAAGTAGAGTTGCTTCTCAGCATAAGCAATTAAGCACTCAACTAGCTCAAATGTTGGTGGTTAAAGTTCACCCAGAGGTACCTCAGAAGACAGACTTGGGGTTGTATTTCATTAAAGGGCATTTGTTGTTGTTGTCACGTGCCGTCGAGTTGATTCCAACCCATAGCGACCCTGTATAGGGTTTCCAAGAAGCAGCTGGTGAGCTTGAACCACCGACCTTGCAGTTTAACCGGCTTTGCAGTTTGTAGCATTAACCCACAGTGCCATACCAGAATTCCATTAAAGGGCATGTTGTTGTTGTTAAGTGCCATCAAGTCGATTCCGACCATAGCGACCCTGTACAGGGTTTCCAAGGTTGTAAATCTTGACAGGAGTAGAAAATATCTTTCTCTGCGAACCTTAAAGTTCGCAGCCCAATTCGTAACCACTACGCTACCAGAGCTCCTTATTAAAGGGTATAGTCACTGGAAATTTATGGAGTACATCTACTCTGCACATGTGGGGTGGCCATGGGTCCGAATTGACTCAGAGACAACTGACAAGAATAAGAAGAAAAACTAGGGTTATTAGAGAGCAAAGTTAATTAAAATGAATTAATCTGTGTCCCGATTTGATTGCCGATATCAAAATGGAGGAAGAAACAGCACTGTACAATAAATTAGGATGTGTTTCTCATCTGTTGGGCAGGGCCTGTCTTTTCGTTAGTGTTCTTGGCAGCAGTCAGTTGAGTGAGATGTAAACATTACAAACCTAAGGCCACAGTTGGAGTTACCTCTGAGGACTCCTGTTTGTTCTATCCTGTGGCTTGGAAGGGAATGGAAGGAGAGGTGAAAGCCAAGAGGGATGGAAGGCAGGAGGTGGGAGAGCCGTGTGGAATAGTTGGCTCTTTCTTAGCAGAATTGCCTTTGGCCGGTGCATTAATCTCTGTGGCTGTCAAAAAAATTCTGTCAGAAGTCTCCTCTGAAATTGGGTACATTGTTACTAACTCAATTGCACAGCTGGGGCAGTCTGGCATTTTTACTGGTAGGCCAGGGGCATAGTTCTCTGTATTTATCTCAAAAGACACTGAGAAGGGCCCAGGTGAGTGAGAAAATGACTAAAGCACATCAGCAGATGTGTGAGGATGGGAATGAACAAGACTCTTCTTAGGCACTGCCCACCTGTTCCTTCTGTGCCCAAGGAGTGGAGTCAACCTGCCTTCATGTTATGCTTGCCCTCTCTGCATTACAGCAGACCTTTATCTCCTAGGACATGCTACACAAGTCCAACTGATTCTTTACTCACTGCTATTTGAGCTGACTATGGAACTCAGAGGCACACTAGTCTTTTAACACATTGTACCTTCAAGCTTATTTATAGCATGATAGTGAGTAACCATTTCTAACTCTATATGTAGATAATCTCCTAAGGACTCCAAACTCTATTTCGTTTTCTGATGTTGGTGCCAAAGGAATGCTGAATGATACCAGTTAAGATGCAAGTGGATGCACCTTGCACACAATCTCAGGATGGTGCTGTGTGTTCGTTTATTGAGTAAATATTTCCTTAACATTCACTCATATGTGCTGGACACTGTCTGACAATGGAAAACAAGAGGTGGTTGTAAAAACAAACCAGATGTGATCTCTGTTTACAAATAGGTATGTTAGCAGGGAAGTAGGTACATCATATGGGAAAACAGCACATTTGAGGGTAGCAGAACCAGGTTCTCAGCTTAGTTTTGACTCTTATCAGTTGCGTGACTGGAGTAATTTCTCCAGTCTTGTATCACCAGGGGAATGAAAGACCAGATCTGCACTTTTGAAAGTGCACTGTCCCAGAAATTTGGGGAAAGCATTTGATGAGGGAGAAACTGGGGCAGCGGAGGTCAGGGGATGAGCTCTGGCAATGTCTGGATAGGAGTCACCTAAAATTCGAACAGAGAGAATGACAACATGTTGGAGAATAGCTGTGTAATTCGGAGATAGTAAGTCCTGGTGTCCTGCTGTAGGATAAGCACGGAACTAAAAGGTCGATTTGAACCACAAGGTCGGCAGCTCAAACTCACCGACCATTCCTTGGAAGCCCTATACAGGGTCACTATGAATCAGATCTGACTCGATGGCGCTTAACAGCAACAACAACAAATGGTTGAGCCATTGATTGGATTTGCAAGAAGGGAGACAAGAAAGTTCTAATACATAGATTTGATGATTAGCTGGATGTTAGTGGGAAATGTAGAAGAAGAAATGAGGGCATGGCTAAGAGAAGAAAATGAGATACATTTCTGAAGCATTATGCTAAGAATGGAGTCCTGATGTGGTGTCCTGGGTTAATGCACTGGATTGCAAAGTCAGCTTGAATGACAAGGTAAGCAGTTTGAGCTCACCAGTCATTCTTAGGAAACCCTATGCAGAGTTGCTATGGGTCAGAAATAACTTAACGACACTTAACACCACAACAATACTAATAATGCTTCTTCACCTTTTCTGCCTGATCATTTTGATTAGAGTACAACATGCCACATTTGAGCGTGTTGCCAAATTCAAGGAGGTTGCCTAGAATAGCTGGAGATAAGAAAAGTCACGTAGAAGCGAGATTCCAGTGGCAATTAAAAAAATTTCTTTCCTAAGAAGTGAGATAAATCTGGAGAGATGCCTTATTCTTCCCCTCAGAGGCCTCTCTTTTGTCGGGCTGGGTGGAGTGGGGTGACAAAGCATTGATTTGTGCAAGATAGATGTGAGGAAAAACCCTCCTTGCTCATGGAATCAATGCCTCCCTTAAAGACTGCAACAAACAGGATTAAAGGTGAAAGACATTTATTGAGGAGCAAATCTGAGTATATGTTTTATTAGTCAGCCATGGTACTGGGTTTATAGAAATGCCCAGCCGAGATACTGCCAAGAGCAATACATCAGGTTTTCTTCCTTGGTGTGCTGTCTTGGCAGCGATATGGGGTGAGGTGACCCCAGGCTAGAGGAGGGAGGTGGCATTGTCTCCATGACATGTGGGGTGGGGAATCGGTAGTGGTTGAAGGGGGAAAGACTGACTGTGCCCTTCCAGCCCCTCACTCCAATCACTCACAAGTAACATCAGACATACTCACTGCTTGGAGAGACATGTCCAGGCTTTCTCAGAATCAGGACAACTTCTCCTCTCATGCCAAAATCATTTGCCTAAACTTTTGCCTGACTGATTCAGAAGCTATTAAATATACAGCATCCACACAGCTGGCCATTAATTGGAATATGGAGTTTGATTAATGAGCATTATGCTAATGTTGGGTCAGAGGGCAAGTTTTGTGTAAAAGACTAAACAGTAAGTCAAGTCAAAAGCACTAACACCCACTTCTATCCCTCTGCCACCAAAAACAAGTTGGCAAATGGTGGCAGGACAAGAAAAGGCATGCATACAGAGGAGACAGCACCTAACAGCCAATCACCTATCTAGGCTCATGCTACCTGCAGGGAGTCTTGAGGTAGGAGTCTTTGCTTCTGGCCTGGAAATTGCACACACCTTGGAAAGTTGGATTCTGACTCCAAGATGACCTCAGGAAGGGTGCTTATGATGGAATTGCAAACTACAATGCACTTGTGTATGTGTGTGTGTTTGTATAAATGATTTATTAATAGATAAGGCCTAGAGTTTTAGTTCTTCTTGGACACACCCACAATATGGCCACAGTGGCCAGTGGTCTTGGTGTGCTGGCCTCAAACACGAAATCCTCAGAACTGATGCAGTCCTCTGTGGGCCCATATCTTCCTCAGTCATTCTAGGTCTCATGGAGATTGTTGTCCAGTCCATTGGCCAGAACTTGACTGTATTTGCCCTACTTCACATCTTTCTGTCTGTTCAGGAACCAGTCAGGAATCTTATACTGGTGTGGATTCTGCACGATGGTGATTACAAACTCCACCTCATCCTCAGTGAGCTCTTGTGTTCTCTTGGTGAGGTTAATGTCAGATTTCCTCAACATCACATGTGCGTATCTTCACCCCACACACTTAATGACAGTGATGGCAAAGGCTATTTTCCACCACCTATTAATGTTAGTGTTGAGTACTTGCAGAATGTGCTGGCACTTCTTGGGGATCACTAGAAACAAGACAGGGAGACCAACGGTGCCATGTAGGTCTCTGGGGGAAGAAAGCTATTTAGGGTCTTTTTAAAAGACCCTAAACTTATATGAGTAAGTCATAAAATGACCCATTATGACCATGTCCACATAAAACCAAACACTGAGATGAGCTTGGAATAGCAAATCAGAATCTTTTGAAATCTTGTCTCATTTGACAGGTTGTTTCTTAGGCTAAGTTTTCTATAGAAGCAAAACCACTGAAATATATATATAGCACCCAACCACAGGGTTGCTTTGAACTGGAAAGGGGGTTTCTTCAAACTCAACAGCTGCTCCTCGGGAACTCTATACAGGGTTGCCTTGGGTTGGAACTGACTTGATGACACTGAACAACAACATATATGTGTGTATAAAGATAAGGTTATTATCTTAGAATTGTACAGTCCTATGTCTCCAGTGGAAGAAAGAGAGTGAGAGTCCCTCCTAAGTGTCAATTATATTGGGAGCAGGCCATATCCCCAAGGAAGCATCCCTTCAATTGATTAGTTGCTCATAGTCACTCACTATAAAGCTAACTAGGACTGCATTAGGTTTCATCACCATGGGAATAAGCATATCTCAACTGCTAAACCTCTGAAAATCCTGGCCTAGTCAAGTTGACACAACCCTAACCATTACAGGTGGAGAACTGCTCACTTTTGAGTCTCCTTGTACATGAGGAATGTTCTGTACAACAGCATTCTACTTCCTGAATTTTTTTCTTAAACTCAGAAATCACTGGAAGTTCTCTCTTGAGTCCTTTTATATTCCTGCTTCATAATTTCTTCACTGTGCCCATTTTTATATACTCTCAGAGATGAGTCCCCAAATTATAGCTTCAAGCACTTAACAACAACAATCTCTCTCCTTAACTTCAGGTTTCCACCATGAAGAATACTTACATCTTCAAGTGCTTTAATATTCCCAATTCCCTATATGTCAAACTGAACCACACATCTCCATGGTTGTCTCTTGGTTATGACTGCATGTTTATATAGCCCAATGACAGAGAAACACAAGCTTTCATCTGCTCTGGGTCCTCTTCTCACTATTTTTCTTTGCTGTTTATATCTTCTCAGTGTCTTTTGCATCCATCGCCTTTGTCGATTTCTTCTTCCACTTACTAAAGCCAGAGTCCCACCATCACTTTTACACGGTTGCAAAAGCAATCAGACTTTACCTTCTTATCCAGTTAATCTGTCCACATAAATCTCTATTGCAATTTCTAGACAATTCCTATTCAGGACAGATCTCCATACAAGTACTGTGAGTTCTTGCCCCATCATGAAGCTCCCTAATATTAAATTTATGATTCCTTAGACTCAGACACATTAACCTATCCCTGCCCCCTCCCTTATCCCTTTAACCCTACATCTCTTTCATCCACTGGGCCAATTACTTGTGGAAAAGTAACACTTTTACAGGTAACAACTCTATACTTTCATGTCTTTATTCATGATTTTTCTTGGTGTGAGTTGGCAGGGCCTTCAGGTTTGTCCACAGCCCTGTCCTGGAGAATGATATAGAAACGATGTAGAATGATCTAGAAAGCACACCCACAACATCAGGAATTATGAGAAGCTGGGGGACTGGCTAAACATGTTGCATGGCAAAGTCAGAATGAAAAATGAAACTGACAGACTAGGAACTGAATGCAATAATGTGAAATCTAATAGGTATCAACAAAGCCATAGTCATGGGTTTCAAAACCCAATTTTAAGATACAGGATAGGAGAGGTATTGAACATGTAAGGTCCCAATTTAAAAATATTTTTATTGATAGCAGCTAAATATAAGTCAACAATATTATAGAGACAAAAAATTAATTTTTAGGATATATTGGCATAATCAACAAGAAAGACAGTGAGAGTCTTGCTTTACTCCATGTTAAGGGGTTCTGGTGTGGTGCTGTGGGCTAAAGCGTCAGACTGCAAAGGTGTTTGAACTGCAAGGTTGGTGGTTCAAGTTTACCAGCTGCTCCTTGGAACCCTATACAGGGTTGCTATGGGTCAGAATTGACTCAACGGCACTTAACAACAAGAACAAGCATGTTGCAACTTGAATACTATGTCATGTTTGAGGTACCATATTTATGAGGGAGTTAGACCAAGAGTTATGTTTGTTATTGTTTTCAAGTGCTGTCACTTTGTTCTGACCCGTAGCGACCCTGTATAGGGTTTCTGATGTTTTTTTTTTAAGTCTTTGGGGGAACAGAAAGCCTTATCTTGGTTAGTGAGCTTGAACTACCAAACTTGTGTTTCCCAGTCCAGTGCTTATCCTATGGAGCCACTGTGCTCCCAAGAGACATGCTTAAAGATGAATAATTAGTACATAAAAAGTGTGATATATGCAGAATTATGGAAGGGATTATTTTTCTCAATATCTCTTCTCTCCAAATGAAAATTGTGGGAATTTTTTTTATTTTTCTCAGAGGCTCATTTTAAAAAATTTTTAACTCTTTGGGTCTAATGAAAAGCCACTTCTTCAAGTCCTCCCCAGTATACTTCTCTGAATTTAATCACATTTTAGTTCTAAATACGTTCTGGCCAATCTTTTATAACTCTGTTCTGAGCTACCTTATTGCCAGTTGTATCCATGGTTGTAATTATCTTTGTACCCTTAACAACAAACAGAGACCCTGGTACCTGGCACATAATTAATACATGTTTCCCAAACTCAGATACATAGGAAAAATAGTTCTTTAACCATTATTTCCCACACTGTATTCTAGGTATGTCCCAACAGTTGAAAGATGACCCTGGTTTTAAAACTATTAATACATGTTCCAAAGAGAGTTCCATCATCAAGTAAGTGTGGAAGATGTTAGGTTAAATAAAATTAAGCTTGTTTCTTTACTCTAGGATATTTTTAGAGTTTTAAAATATTAGTACACACTGTAGAAGGAGCCCTGGTAGCATAGTGAATTATAAGATGGGCTGTTAACAGGAAGGTCGGTATTTCAAATCTACCAGTTGTTCCAAAGGAGAAAGATGAAGCTTTGTGCTCCTGTACAGATTTATAGCCTCGGAAACCCTATGCACTGTCATTATGAATTTAAACCAATTCCAAGGCAAACCACTACCACCATCACCACCACCACCACCACCACCACCACCACATACTGTACAGGGTCAGCAAAACAGGAGAGGAACATTCCCTGAGATGGATTGAGAATATGGCTGCAACAATCAGCCCAAACATACCAAAGATTGTGAGGATGTTGAAGGATCAGGCAAAGTTTCAGTTTGTTATACATAGTCAACCAACAATTGTGACAGTAGTGCAAATCAGCAAAGAATGCATGAAGGATTTATCAAAATCATTTGAGTATAGAACACGATTTTTTCTTGGGTAACATTTGACATTTTATAGAACATGAGAAAAGCTGAACTAACGCCCAACTATGAAATGGCACATAACCTGTTCCATATGTACCAAAAATCATAAAAGAGGACAAACTTTGGGGACGTACTTCTTAAGGTCAAGAAAGGAGATATTAGACATAATTAGACATACCCTCTAGACTTTTCAAAAATATGCACTGAAAGATTTACAGAAAAATTAATTATGATGATCGTATAAAAAGGTTTAGATACTCTGGATATAGAAGATATTGTTGGTGTAGGTGCTGTCGAGTCAGTTCTTACTCATAGCTACCTTGTATAGAATTTCCAAGGAGCTGTTCAGGTGAGTTTGACCCACCGACCTTGCTGTTCCAGCCACCTTTCAGTTGACTGTTTATCCTGTAGTGCCACAGCAGAAGATACAGAATCACAAAAATCCTTTTTTTTTTTTTTTAACAAAAAAAAACAAAAGCCATTTTAATGTATTTTGGGTACAAGTTTACAGAGTAAATGGAATTATCGAATGGCTTTCCATTCAATAATCCATACACATTTTGATTTGTGACATTGATTGCATTCTCCACAATATAACAGAACTCTTCCCATTTCCTTCTTGCATTTACCGTATCCATTCACCCTTCTCTCTTGTTCTCTGAGCTTTATTTCTGGGAAAATGCTGCCCTTTTGATCTCTTATGGTTGGTTGTTCTAAGGCATGTATACCTCTCTGGTTTCATTGTTCACTCCACAGATGTATCTTTAGCTGAAAGTTAATCCATGAGAGTGAGTTCAAGTCCAGGTTTGAAGCATGTCTAAGGGCCAACCAGACTCTATCAGACCAGTGAGGCTGGTCTTTTTTGTATTATTTTGAGTTTTGCTCCACATTTTTCTCCCACTCTATCCAGGACCCTTTATTGTGATCCTTTTCAGAGAGGTCAGCAGTGGTGGCTGTGTACCATCTAATTCTTCTTGTCTCTGAGTCGTAGCAGCTGTGGGTCACAGTGTCCAAAGTAGTATGAAGAATATTGTCTTTGATGATTGTGTTTTGCCAAATGACCTTGTTTATTTGCCACACGAGGGAGGTTATAGTTCTGTTCACTAAGGCCCAGTGGCTCATTACCTCCAGGTGTTTGTTTAAGGCTAAGAAGTTTTCATAACTTTGCCACCTGTATGCTTTATTATATTCAAGGGTATATTTGCAGCACATACAGACACATATGTAGAAATAGTCTTTGTCAAATATATACATATTAGTGGATGGAGTGCCATTCATATTCCCAATCCGGTTCAGTTTCTGTGTCTATCCGTGTATCCACTCATAGATTATTGCTGTTACTATTATTGTAGAACTGTGTATGTGATAGTATTTACGTTTGTTGCCTTTAGCTCTTGTGTTCCCTTCAATATCTTCAATGACTTGAGATCATTTGGGTTGACCTCTCCCTTATTTTATATTGCTTTTCCTTAACACAAGTTAATATGTAATTTCCCTCTAGTTAGTGCTTCTGCCCCCTTTCCCTTTCATCATTGGTAACTTTCTAAGAATGGGCCTGCAGTGTAGTGAATTACTGAATGTCTCCTCTAGCCATAGTCTATGTAAACTCCCACCAAACAAAATTTTCCTGAGAGTCTAGGTGTAAGAGAGGGTGGGAGATTATATGATTTACTTGTGAATGATTGCTAACAGGATTGTTAATAGGACTGTGATTCCAAATACTTGGAAATCTCATGAGTGAATTGGTCAATGTTACCATGCTGCTGAAGGAGCAGTGGTAGCATAGTGGATTACGAACTGGGCTGCTAACAGCAAGGTCAGTAGTTCAAATCTACCAATTGCTTCTCAGGAGAAAGGTGAGGCTTTCTGCTCCTGTACAGATTTACAGCCTCTGAAACCCTATATAGAGTCGCTATGAGTTGGTACTAATTCGGTGGCACACAACCAACCAACCACCATCCAGCTGGGTTCAAAATGAGTCATTTCAGAAGCAGGAGTGGCGATCTTACTACCATCAAAGAACAAAAGAACCATGAGTGGAGTGTATCCTTTGGACCCTGAGATCACTGTGCATCGAACCTCCTTGACCAAGGGACAGAAAGCTAGAAGAAAGGCAGAGGAACAGCAGCAGCAGAATCAACAGCCAGTGTACCAGACAGGATTTCCTAGCCATGGAGCAAGTAAAGTTGAGTGACTTTGGACAAGAGGCTTGCTTGCAGAGTGGGTGCCTCCTGGCACTTAACTGGGGAAGATAGGTTTGCTGCCCCACAGAGCTAGAGCTGAGTGTGCTCACCTCATAGAAACAGTACAGGAGTATAAACATTTTTAATATTTTTGAGTATGACTGGAGTTAGTTTTCTCAAAGTTTGGTAGAATTCTCCATTGAAGATGCATGGAACAGTGTTATCTTTTGTTGGGAGGTTTCCTATGCCTATTCAATGTTCAATTTCTTCTTTTGTGATGGGATGTTCAAATTTTCTACTTAGGTTGTGTTAGTTTGAGTAGTGTTTTCTAGAAATTTGTTCATTCTAGGTATTAAAAATTTGTTGTAGTACATTTCTTCATAGTATTCTGTTAGTATCCTTTTTAATTTCAGTTGGTTCATTTGTGACATTACCCATTTCATTTCTTATTTATCTTATTTGGGTTTTCTCTTTAATTAAATTTGCAAGTGATTTGTCAATTTTACTTACCCTTCAAAGAACCAATTCTTCTTTTGACACATTCTATTGTTTTTCTGTTTTATATTTCATTTATTTTTATTGAAATATTATTTACTTTCTTCTGGTGACTATAGGCTATTGGGTTTCTTTCTTTCTAATCATTGAATATGCTAAGATTTGATTATTTCTTCTTTTTTTGATGTGTATGTTTATTGCTATTAATTGTCCTCTAAGCATTGCTTTTGCTGTATTCCAAAGGTTTTGTTATGTTATGATTGAATCTTCTCTGATTCAAGGAATTAAAAAAAAAAAAATCATGTTCTGTTTTAATTTTACTAGCTAGTAGTTTTTAAGCAAGGTGTTATTCTATTTCCATATTTTAATTTTTCCCCCTTGATCTTCCTGTTTTAATTTTTTTACCTCGATCTTCCTATTGTTACTTTCTAAATTTATAGCATTGTTGTCTATGAAGATTCAATGATTTTAAATGTATGGAGGCTTGCTTTGTGTGTTAAATATAGTCTATTCTAGAGAATGTTACATGTTCATAAGAAAAGAATATATATAGTGTTTTGTATACATCTATGAGGTCAAGGTAGTTGATTGTGTTATGTAGATTTGTATCTTTGTTGAGTCTTTTCCTAGTTGTTCTCTCCTTTATTGAAAGTGGTATATTAAATTTTCCTACTATTATTATTTCCACACACATCTGTCAGTTTGTTATACTGTGGTGGCTTGCATGTTACTGTGCAAACAGGGTGACCCATGGTGGAAAGGTTTCAGTGAAACAAGGAGACCTAACGTCAACTGACCTCCAATGATCTGGCTTTCCTCAGGGCTATAAATCTCAGAAGGAGCTCTGATAGTATGTTGTTGTTGTTGTCAGGTGCCATCGAGTCGGAACCGACTCATAGCGACCCCATGCACAGCAGAACGAAACAATGTCCGATCCTGGGCCA
>NW_006408676.1:4555213-4584713 GCF_000296735.1 Chrysochloris asiatica | reverse complement strand
TGAGGCGGGGTCGACCAACTTAGAGACCCACAAGCCCAGCCCAAAGCGTCTCACTACAACCCAGTCACCCCTGCTGCGCTTCTGCCTCTTGATTGACACCCAAGGACAGAAATCCCGCCTTTGAGCCAGACTTAAGGGCCTTAGCACAAGGAGATTCCTATTTAACAGCAACCATGCAACCACCACTCGTCTGTCTGTCGTGCTGTGGTGGTTTGAATTGCTGTGATTCTGAGGGCTATGCCACCGGTATTTTAAATAACCAGCAGGGTCACCCATGGTGGACAGGTTTCAGATGAGCTTCCAAACAAAGGCAGACTAGGAAGAAACAATGACAAACTACTTCCGAATCGCTAGTCACTGAAAACTCTATGAATAGCAGAGAAACATTGTCTGGTAGTATAGTGGTTACGAATCAGGTTGCTAACCTCAGGGTCAGCAGTTTGAAATTACCAGCTGTTCCATGGGAGAAAGATGAGGCTTTCTGCACCCATAAAGATTTACAGCCTCGGAAACCTGTGCAGGGTCACTATGAGTTGGGACCGACTCCGTGGCAAATAACAACAACATACATGTCAACACAGGAATCACATCCACTACATTTATGGGAAGAAACAATGGCGAAATTCAGCAACATCAGCCGACAGAAGAACATATTTGGTTGTCATCTGTTTAAAATATGCCTTTTAACCTTTTATTTTTAATTTATTATTGTCTTTGTGTTTAAGATGTGTCTCTTGATGGGTCATGTTTTCTTGTCCATTCTGCTACTTTCTGTCTCTTGACTGATACATTTAATCTATTTACATTCAGTGTAATTATCACTAGGTATTAATTTGCTGCGTTCATTTTGGTGTATTGTGTGTATTGCTCTAAATTTCTTTATTTTATATATATTTTCTGTGCTGAGTTAATTTTGTTTATGGATTTATCCATAATTTCCTTTGTTTCATTGTTTCAGTTTTTACCAAAAATTTATGACTTTCTTTTTATTTTGATAAGGTACATTAATATTTGTTAAAGTGGTTTTTGTTGTAATTAAGTGCCATCAAGCTGATTCTGACTCATAGCGACACTGTGTAGGGTTTTCAAGGAGTGGCTAGTGGGTTTGAACCACTGATCTTTTGGTTGGTAGTCCAGCACTTATCCTACAAGACTACACCAGGACCCCTCTTTAAGTTTCGCTCCAAGTTTTTATTATCTTTCCAATTTTAAAATATCCATTCTATCTTGATTTCTCTTCATTTGGGAGTTCTGTCACTATACATTTACTGCCTGATTTTACTTTGTAGTTGTCATCATTTAGAAAGTAGTGTCTCTGGGTCCCTATCTCAGTTTTGTTGGTTTATTTTATTTTTGAGTCTTCTATATCTGGTCTTATTTCCTGATGATGTTATCACGTGTCTTCATCTTAGATTGTTGTCTGCTGTTGTTGGTTTTCTGTCCAAAGAACTCCCGTTAGCATTTCTTGTAAAATTTGTCTGGATTTTATACATTCTCTTAATTTCTGTTTATCTGGGTATATTCTAATTTGCCACCATATTTAAGGGGAATTTTTATAATTCTTGGTTGTCGATCCCCCCCAATTTGATATGTCATTGCCTTTTCGCTTGTACGGTTTCTGCTGAGAAATGAGAGTTTAGTCTTTTTGATTCTTTTTTATTGGTGACTTTTTGTTTTTCCCATGCTGCTTTCTGTATTGTTTATTTATCTTTAGTTTTGGAAACTGATTCTGATGTGCCTGGGTGATTTTCTTTTGGGGTGTATCATGCTGTTACTTCATGCTCTTGAGTCAGTTCTGACGCATAGCAACCCTGTAAAGGGTTTCTGAGTTGCAAATCTTTATCATAGCAGAAAGCCTCATCTTTCTCTCACTGAGTGACTGGCAGATTCAAACTATTGACCTTGCCAACGTGTAACCCAGTATGTGATCAGGGCTCCTTGGGTATAGCCTATTTGTTCTTAACTGACTTTGACTGTGTATTATTGCATCTTTCATATTAGGAACGTTTTCTTCCAAAAAATCTTTGACAGTTTTTTCTGTGTTTTTTTTTCCTTCCCTATCTTATTCTGTAAGGAGCTCTGGTAGCGTAGTGGTTACGAATTGGGCTGCGAACCTTAAGGTCAGCGATTCGAAACTACCAGCCACTCCACAGGAGAAAGATGAGGCTTTCTACTCCTGTAAAGATTTACACCCTCGGAAACCCTGTACAGGGTCGCTATGGGTCGGAACCGACTCGACAGCACTTAACAACAACAACAATCTTATTCTGTAATTCCAAATACGTACAAGTAATTACTCTTGACACGATGCCACATAATTTGTTGGATTCATTTTTGCTTTTCTTTTTCCTGATTGTTTCTCTAACAGATTTGTATTAATGCAATTTGTTTGCAATTTTGCTAATTCTGCATTCCATCAATTCAATTCTACTCTATTTATACATTGTCTATTTCTAAAAGTTTAGTATTAATCTTCGTGATTTTTTGTTGCTATTTTTGTATGATGACTAATTTTCCATTTATTTTGTCAATTTGTTCTTGTATTGTTTTCCTGAATTACTCTAGAATTTTCTTTGTTTTCTTAGGTCTGTCTTTCAATCCATTGAAGTAACTAGGTATAATTGTTTTAAATTACTCATCAGGTGGTTCCAATATAATTTCTTCCTTCAGAAGATTTTCTGGCCATGTATTTTGGCCATTGTTTTGAACCATCTTGTCCTATTTGTGTGTGTGAGAGAAAGAGAAAAAAATAAAATTGTCTATTGTCTCTAAGACATTGCGATGTTATTGTAACAATTTGTTGATTATATATTAATTTGCTTCACTCTGACTCTTTCTTTTTAATAAAGCCAGGCAATGGGCTGGCATGTTACTCTGGTTTCTAGCCTAGCAGCGCTGGGGTTCTCACCTCCTGTATCTGGATTAATTTGTTTTAGCTGGGAGTATACCAAATGGTCATGCATCTTTAATTGCTGGTCATCCAGATCAGCTGAGGGCAGGCTGAATAGGTGTTGGCCACAGTCTGTTGTTGGTCCAATATTGTTGGAGTGGGTCGTATAGCACACTAAATTCCTGGTGTGGCAGTTGTGATGTGTATGGCAGGGTAGGGCCACTGACTCCTCAGTGACAGGAAGAAAAGGAAAAGGAAAAAGTAGGAGTGGGGTGAGAAAGAAAGAAAGAAAAAGTCAGGATCAGAGGCGAAAGCTAAAAAAGAATTAGAAAGAGAAAAAGCAGCATAGTGCTAGATGCCAAACACAACTGTCGTAAAAATGTGGCATTTGCTCCATGGGAGTTAGCAGTGCTGATCATGGAGGGGAGGTGGCAGATGTTCCCAATTGTGAAGGTGCAAAAAGAAAAAAAATGAGAGCATACAAAATCATCTACCGAAGTGCCAGAGGCGTCATAAGATTTTAAAAAAATAGAGGGAAAAAAGAAATTTAAAAAGAGAAAAAACAAGAGGGGAGGAGAAAGACTATGAAAAATAAATAAATAAAATAATTTAAAGAAAGCACAGAACTGGTGCCAGTGGCAGTGACCAAATATGACCACAGTGGAAACGTGATGCTCTGTGGGAATGCACAGCGGTAATTGTGGAGGGACACGGTAGGTGCTCTGACTGCAAAGGCTGGGAAGCACAGAGTGCCTGTCCCTAATTTCAAGAAAAGAGGGAACAGAAGTGGAGGGAAATAAGGAAAAAACATGGTGGGGACAGGAAAAAAAAAAAAAAAGAAAGAGGGAAAGAGGAAGAAAAAATAAATAAACAGAGATAGAGAATCATAAAGAAAGAAAAAATAAGGGGGAAAAGGCACAGTATTGGCACAAGTGCTAACCTCCAAACACAGGTGCAGCATCAACACTGTGCTTGCTATGTGGGAGGCAGCTACTAACTGTGAAGATGTGGGGATGGGTACTGCTGACCATAGAGGTGGCAGGTGGTATAGGGCGCCTGCCTTGTGGGTTCATGTAGAGTAATGCCTGTGCAGGGACAGGGGCAGGCATCACAGTGGAGACAGCAGGGGCTGGACAAGCACTCCATAGAATCAAAACAATGACCAAAACATCTCCCAAAAGTGGGCGGGGTGGGGAAAGGAAGAAAACAAACAAACAAACAAACAAACAAACAAACAAGGAGGGGAAGAGGGAAGAATAATGAAGCCCCTAAAGAAAAATAGAGAAAAAAGAAAAGAAAAACTGTGCCATACAGGTGCTTGTCACCAAACACAGCTGCAGCCCAATGCTGTTCTTCCGGGAGGGTATGCTGCTGACCATGGAGATGTGGCTTTGGGAACTGCTAACCAAGGTGGTGCTGCGGACAGCATTTCTATTCCATGGGATTTTTAACAGAGGGATGGGGAGGAGGAAGAATTAAGAAAAACAAGGGAAGAGGTACAGAAAAAAAAAAGGAAAAAAAGAAAGAAAGAAAAATAAAACGGCACACAACTCTCAGTGGGAAGGGATGGGTAGGTCTTTGCCTCTGGGCAGCAGGGTAATGGAGAGATCACCAGTATGGGTGTTGATACAGTCCTGGACAAGCAGAACTGGTTATCTGGTTCCTTTCCTGATCAGAATTTTGCTTCCACTAATTCAAAACGGATGTTCTGTGCTGGGCCCATTGACAGTCCACTACTCCATATGACTCCTTGTTCATTGTCCTCCTTCAATTTCTTCCTCTAATTGATATTTCATCTACATCTTTATCTTTTCCTCTGAAGCTCTGGATTCCAGACTAGTAATCTGTATACATTTCACATGGCTTCTCAAGTCTTTGTTATCTAAGATCTAGATGATGTGTGGAGAACATTTTTTCTGCCGAAATTTATTACATCAATTTATCATACAAATTTATCAGCTTAAAAAATTACCCTGTTATATTTGGTCAGATATTTAATTAACTCATCCCTAATGTGGCACTGTGGGTTACTGCGCTAGACTGCAGGTACGGTTTGAACTACAATGTTGGCAGTTCGAACTCACCTGCCACTCCCTGGAAACCTTATATAAGGTTGCTATGAGTCAGAACAAACTAGACTGCACTTAACAACAACAAATGTGATGGAGTCCTGGCGTGGCGCTGTGTGTTAATGTACTGCATGGTCGGTTTTGAACTTCACGGTTGGCCATTCAAGCTCACTAGCTGCTCTTTGGAAACCCATTACAGGATCACTATGAGTCAGAATTAACTCAACAGTAATTAACAATAACAACAATGTTGTTCAATCTCTCCAGATGCTCCTCAGAAACCCTATACAGGGTTTTTTATGAGTCAGAACCTACTCGACAGCACTTAACAACAACTACAACAATGTGATGACTGGAACTGCGGTAGCCTTGGCAGGGCCAGACCAAATGATTTTGCAGATCTTTTATGGCTCACGGACAGGCTGGTCCCCACCCCTGGTCTAGATGGAATTTGTACCTAGTTCACCATCTTTACTACCAGGTACAATCACAAAATAAGTGTGCTGCTAATAAAACCAGTGTGGCTGCGAAGGGAGCTTCCTGGAAGTTCAATCCAAAGGGTGGAAGTAGGCCGAGACACGTGTGATATTGTTGTTGCTAAGTGCCGTGGAGTCGGCTGTGACTCATAGTGACCCTGTACAGGGTTTCCAAGGCTGTAAATCTTTACAGGAGCAGAAAGCCTCATCTTACACGGAACTGCTGGTAGTTTCAAACTGCTGACCGTGAGATTAGCAGCCCGATTCATAACCACTAGCTCCCAGAGTTCCTTGACATGTGTGATAGGACATGCAGAAATGTGAAGGAATAGTGCCTCACTACCCAGACTGCGTTAGCCTAGAACTGGATGAGGCAATTACAGAACAAGTTATCCCTGTGAGGTGTGTGAACTAATTAAAAGGCACACAGGCTTCCTTAGTGCACTTACTGAAACCTGCTCTGATTTGCTAATTTGGAAAGCCATTCTCCTTAGGTTTTGCTGTTATTGTTGTTGTTAAAAAGTGACTCATAGCCACCCTGTGTAGGGTTTCCGAGGAGCAGCTGGTAAGTTTGAACTGCTCACCCTTCAGTTCAGACTAACCTTGTGGTCCAGTGTGATATACTGCAGCACCATGCCAGGACTCCAGGTGTTAAGGTAAGTTTCTGTTTCTGATTCTACCCTTTTCAAATACTTAAATGAAAAGATAAAAGATGTAATTATCACATTTGCATACAACAAAGATTTGGGTGGTCAGTATGTTGGAAGAGGATATCAACATTATAAAGATTTCATCTACTTGAAAATTGTTAAAAATTATTTTTAAAATGAAGATCAGTGGAAAGAAAGACAAACATTTAACATTACTTTAAACATCTAAATATCGGGAGGATATGGAAAGATAAAGATCTGACTTAATTGCTCGTGGAGGGGGAACAATCACTTAACAATTTGTTAAGTTTCAGTTCAATATGAGAAAATAACAAAATCACCCACACCATAAATCAACAAAAATATCAAATTTAATGCAAGTGTAATGTTTGAACAAGGAAGATATTCATTTCCATGCCCTGCCTCAAAGACCAGATGAGAGGTCAGTTCGTAGCTCTCTTTGGGGCATGCTTGGAGAGTTATATCAACACAAATCTTTATTCATTGAAGATGGCCTAGGAAGGTAAAAGAAAAGATAAAAATCCTACCAAATCAAAAATAGTTGGAAGAATTGGAGACATTTAACATGGAAAAGATAAGATTCTGGGAAGAAAAAGCTTCATTCAAACCCTTGAAGAATTTAAAGAAAAACTGAAAGAAGTATGTGGTTTTGGGGTGAGAATAAAGAGTAATATGTAGGAATTTCAGGGAATTAGGTTGCACTGCAATATGATGCATTAAATTTTTTTTTTCATTAAACTTTTTAAGAAATAGCACCTAAAAACCTAACAACTCTCCAGCAAATAGCTCATTCACCTGAAAGGTTATGTATGAATGACTGATTATTAAAATGGAGCAGTACCCTTTCCCTCCATATTAGTCTGGATCCAGTTAGGAAAACAGGAACAAACTAGGCATTTCAAACAGAGGAAATTTTAAAAAGGGAATCTGTTACATAAGTATTGTGGAGCTAAAGAGACAAATGGTATCAGGGATTTACCCAGATATAGTGAGTAGGAAGTGCCTGTCATTCCTGCAGTGAAGGACCAAAAGTACAGAAGTAGAATTCTTAGAACTTTGGAACTCAGAGGGGCCCTGTCGAATAGGGCTCACAGTCTTAAAATGTGACACCTCTGAGAAAATATGGTGATACCAGCTCTGGAAGTGCCGAAAGTAGGCTAGAGGTTGAAGCCACTTTCTGCTTTGGGGGATAGCTGTTATCTCTGGGGTCACACTAACAGGAGCAAGATAAAAACAGAAAGAAAGGATGTATCCTCCCCACCCTCATCCCTGCTTTTAGCTTTCCAGCCTCAGAATCAGAGGACAAAGTATGGAAGGGTCAATTTGGAGCTAAGAAAGTAGATGAATAGCTAGCATAATTTTGGCTTTGGTAGTGGTGGTATGCTGTGGAGTCAGTTTCTACTCATTGAGACCCTGCATAGGGTTTCCAAGGCTGTAAATCTTTAAAGGAGCAGAAAGCCTCATCTTTCTGCTGTAGAACAGCAGGTAGTTTCTAATTACTAACCTTGAGGTTAGCAGCCTGGCTCATAAGCACTACATTATCAGAGCACCTTATAATAGTCTTTGGCTACCTAGAATCCATACACCTCCCTTTAGATATGCCTTACAATAAGAATAGTACCTTTATACTTAAACTCAACTTTTTCTTCACTCTTTTGTTCTCTACCCGTTTCACGTTCTCTTTGCCTTCGGATAGCAGCCAGCCATTAGGATTCTCTATCTGGCTTGGCAGACTAGACCTACATTTCAGTGTTCCTATTCCTGTTGATTCATTTGAGCTTCCTATTAATGTTTATTATTGGACATGGAAACACTAAGGCAGCTATTATTCCTCCTCACTCCCTTCATCTTTTCTCTCCTTTTGTCCCCTTCCTTCCACTGCTCACCATCTCATTTTCATGCTTTTGTCTTCTACTTGTGTTTCCCATTGTCCTACAACACACCGTAAGCGTGATTGTGGGAGCATTCTTGTAGTGTGAGAGCTTTACCAATTTTTTATGCTCTTTCAATACAAACTTTCAAAGTTCTAAATCTGAGGAAATTATGATTATTATCCATTAGCTCAGTTTCTTTGTGCTGCTGGATATCTGATACCTGAATTTGCTGATTTTTATGTATACCTATTCCCAACACTCTGTTATCTTGATCAAATAGCACATATTTGAAGGAGATAATTGAGAACCTACAGATAAGCAAAAAGACTAAAAATAGCTCATTTGCAAACTTGTCACCAAGTAATAAGCATTGTTAATATTTTGGTAGATATTGTTTTAGTTATTTTGCTAGAATGTTTACATTCATAAACAACATAGGTATTTTGTATCATCCATTACAAACTGATTTGTAATCTTTTTATGTAGAGAGGCATTTTTTTCTTGCATATATCAACCACAATGCCATTTTAAAATGTCTGCCTCTATCACTGGACATTTTCTTGCTGAAAATTTGTCACTATCATGAATACACTGTAATAAATGTCCTACATATTATTCGTTATTGATTATTTTCATAAAATAAATTGTTATTGCCTTCTTTCCAGTTAATGCATTTATAAGTTTGTAATGGACAAAATAGTATGTGTATTTATATTACAAAAGGTGCATTAAAAAAAGCACTATAATTTAAAACTACTGGATAAACCTTAAAGACTTTTGGTGATACTGTCTCTTTTACTAAGTTTGGGTCTGGACATAGATACATATACCCTTCTCTCCTGATGTTGTGTATAATAAAATAAATATACTTTATTTCTTTTCCTTTCTTGCTTTTTCTTTAACAGATTCTTTTTCTACTTAGTAGTTTCAGTGAATGTACCTGTCAATGTAGTTTCTCATCCCTTGCCCCATTTCTTGAACAAAATATCACTAAAAAAAAAAAAAAAAAGTTTTAACTGTGGCAGCTCTGGAAATGAAGAACAATGAGAAATCAATACTTTTTTTCTTGAGATACCTTAGACACTTTTCAAGTTTATTTCAATCCAATGCAATTGACCAAGTGTTTCCTGAATGACTCTATGCACCCAACACTTGCTAGTAGTTATGGTGGCAATACTACTGTGCAACCTCTCTCTTAAGAGAGCTGACAAGTTAATTTAGCAGAAAAGATAGAGACTTTCTGAGAAAACTAGGAAGAGATAACCAGACATCACATTTTATAATATTCATAAAAGCTAAAGGCATAGTAAGTTCAGATTTTGACAACATAAATGGGAGACAAGGAGAAGATGGAGCTCAAAATAGACACTTAGAAGATCCAAGTTTCAGTCTCATTAGCCAGGGCCACACGAGGTGGTAATTTTGCGCCATGATCCTAAGTCCTGGACACTCTCTGTTTTTTTTTTTTTTTCAATCAAATTTTTAATTTTAGTTCACAGGTCATTACTAGAAATCACTCTTGAATTATTTTCTTCTTGGATGCTAAGAAATAAGATATAAGGCATAACTAGTCATGGCAAAGGAGGGGACATTCAGGGTTCTTTTTTCCCTTCAACCGTTGGATCAGTATTTCTGGCGCATTATCTGCAAGACACTTTGGAGAAGTCAAAGATAATCAGGCACCCTTGACCTTGAGTAGGACTGTAAAAGAGTGTCATCAACAGAAAATGACAGACTTAACATATGTAACAATCATTCAAGGAATTGCTAAGACAAGTATGACTAATATGTCAAAGAGAATTCAGAGTAAGTCTATGGAGGATATGGTTTTAGGCAATAAAGGGTGATCAAAAGTGGAATAGGCAAATCTTGTATAAAGATCCATGAATGAGAGAGCCAAGATGTCTACACAGAATAAGGCAGTGTTAAAAGGAGCTCTGGTAGCGTAGTCATTATGAATCGGGCTGCAAACCTTAAGGTCAGCGGTTCGAAACTACCAGCCGCTCCGCGGGAGAAAGATGAGGCTTTCCACTCCCATAAGGATTTACACCCTCGGAAACCCTGTACAGGGTTGCTATGGGTCAGAACCGACTCGACGGCACTTAACAACAACAACAACAACTGAACAGTATAAAGTTCTTCTTGAAAATATTCAGCTCATAGCAACTTTGTAGCCTGATCATGATCACTATTCCATTTTACAGATGTAAAAATTGAGTTTTAAATATAATGTAACCTTTTCCAGCTGATGTCAATGTATATGGTGCATAGACCACAAGAAAGTGCGTCATGGGAGAAACAGAGCTTAGAAAAGGTGATTGGGACCAAATAGTGGTGGTTCTTAGGTGACAAAATAATGAATTGATATGGAGGATTCACTACATAAAAATGCAGTTTTTAATGTGGAACAAATAAAAAGTATTGATCAGGACTATACTTTAGAAAAGGAGCTCTGGTAGCATAGTTACGAATTGGGCTGCTAACCTCAAGGTCAGAAATTCAAAACTACCAGCTGTTCGGTGGGAGAAAGATGAGATGTTCTACTCCCGTAAAGATTTGCAGCCTCGGAAACCCTGTTACAGGGTCACTATGAATAGGAACCGACTCCACAGTACTTAACAACAAGAACAATACTTTAGAAAGATTAACCCAGCTTAAGGGATAGGCTGTAGAAAGGTTAGATTAGTATCAGAGATAGTTAAGAAATTATTATAATAATCAGTGTCCAAAGCAAAAATGTGTTTCGTTCTGCTGTGCATAAGGTCGCTATGAGTTGGTACCGACTCAATGACATCTAACAACAACAACAACAAAGCAAAAATATATGTATTTTTTTATAGTAAGGAGAGAATTCCACTAGTTCATAGAGATGCATGCATAAGAATATTCTGTGCAGCATTAACAAAAAGAATAAAAGGAAGCAAGAAATTGCTTTATAGAATATTTTAAAAGGATCATTGTGAATTTAAGCAGTGACACTCTAGGATAAGCACTGGACTGAGATTCACAATGTCAGTAGTTTGAGCCCACCAGCTGCTCCATCGGAGACAGATGAGGTTTTCTGCTCTTATAAAGACTTATAGCCTCGGAAACCCTATACAGGATCACTATGAGTTGGAACTGACTTTACAGCACTTAAGAACAACTATTTAATATAGAATGATATTCTTACAATAGAAAAGGTAGGTTTTATAGAATGTTATGTACATGCTGTTGTTTGTTGTTTTGTGCTGTTGAGTCAGTTTCAACTCAAAGAGACCCTGTGTAAGATTTCTAAGGAGCAGATGGTATGTTTGAACTGATGAGCAGCTACCAAAATATCAACGATGTCTATTGTTTTTTCTTTTTTGCTAAGAAGTGTGCTTTCACAATGAGAAAAACAATTCTTACACTCTTTCCCAAAATGCTCAATAAAACTATGCTAATTTGGGAAATTGACGGGGGAGGTATGAATTGATAGTTCTACTAAGGTAATGGTCACAGAATAGTCTGAAGAGTCACAGTTAGTAGAGATGGAATCCCTGGGTGGTGCAGTGAATACATTTGGCTGCTAACATGTTCACCCGTGGATGTACATGTTTACCCAGAGGTGACTCAAAAGAAAGATCTGACAATATACTTCTGAAAATTCAGCCCCTAACTACCCCATGGAGTACAATTCTAATATGACACACACAGGGGTTGTCAGAAGTTGGAATTGACTCTGACAACTGGTTTTAGTAGAAGCAAATTTTGAAGTGTGAGGGCATGTGGAATGGAGAGTGAACCATAGTCATACTGTATCTTTTCTATTATTATGAATTGTATGTGTACTTTTCCTGAAAGAGAAGAGCATTTTTTTGATGTATATGAATAAAAACAGAACAAGGAAAGAATGTTAATAATAGTTGATTATTTTCACCTCAAATATTTCAGTTGTTCGAACAGAACATGGGAACAATGAATGCTTTAAAATTAAGAAAGGTATATGACAAGGTTGTATTCTTTTACCATACTTATTCAACCTGTATGCTGAGCAAATAATCTGAGAAGCTGGTTTATATGAAGAAAAACATGGCATCAGGATTAGAGAAAGACTCATTAACAACCTGAGATATGCAGATGATAAAACCTTGCTTGCTGAAAGTGAAGAGGACTTAAAACATTTACTGATGAAGATCAAAGAGCACAGCCTTCAGTATGGATTACATCTCAATGTAAAGAAAACAAAAATCCTCACCACTTGACCAATAAACAACATTCTTATCACTGGAGGAAAGATTGAAGTTGTCAAGGACTTCATTCTTCTTGGATCAACTATCAACACTCATGGAAGCAGCAGTCAAGAAATCAAACGACATATTGCATTAGGCAAATCTGCTGCACAAGATCTTTTTAAAGTGTTGAAGAGCAAAGATGTCAGTTTGAGGCACCTCACGCAAGCCGTGGTATTTTCAATAACCTCATAGGCATGAAGCTGAACAGTGAATAAGGAAGACAGTACAAGAATTGATGCTTTTGAGTTATGATGTTGGAGGAGAATATTGAAAATGCCGTGGATTGCCAAAAGAACTGATAGATCCATTTTGGAAGAAGTGCAACCAGAGTGCTCCTTGGAGGCCAGGATGGCCAAACTTTGTCTCTCATACTTCAGACATCTTGTTAGGAGAGACCAGTCTCTGGAGAAGGATATCATGTTTGGTAAGGTGGAGGGTCAGAGAAAAAGAGGAAGACCCCCAACGAGATGGGTTGGCAAGTGGCAGCATCGATGAACTCAAGCATGGCAACAGTAGTGAAGTTGGCCCAGGATTGGGCAGTGATTCGTTCTGCTGTGCATAAGGTCACTATGAGTTGGTACTGACTCGATGGCACCTAACAACAACAAATGAAAAACTTATGAGGATCTGTGCAAAAACTATGTAAATTGGAAAAGGCAGACTGGGTTTACTCAAGAATGGATTGCTAATATGTGAGGGAGACTTTTTGGTACAAGACCACCAAAATGAGGAATGAAGGATATTTAGCTTTGAGAGTACCCATATAGTCCTAGGATGCATTTCAAGCTTAAAAGAATATGATGGCAATAACTTTTGTAGTGCTTAATTGTTTTTCAGAGATATCCACATACATTAACTTATTCATTCTGCAAAAAACGTGTGAGGAGACAGGAGAACAATTTTATTTTAATAACCAATTTTTAAATGAGTAGGGACAATTTATAGAAGTTAAAGAAATGGACAACAAATATTAGTATGTTGCTGTCATTGCTAGGTGCCATCGAGTCAGTTCCAACTCATAATGACCCTGTGCAGAACAGAACGAAACACCACCCAGTTGTGCTCCATCCTCACAATTGTTATAACATTTGAGCGCATTGCTGTTGCCATCTTGTTCACACGGGGTTGGGGGTGAGGGTGGGGTGTCTTCCTCTTTTTCACTAACTCTCTGCTTTAACCAAACATGTTGTCCTACTGCAGGGACTGGCCCCTCCTGATAATATGTCTGAAGTAACAGAGACCAAATCTCACCATCCTGGTTTCTAAGGAACATTCTGACTGTACTTCTTCCAACACAGATTTGCTTGGGTTTTTTTGTTTTGTTTTTTTGACAGTCCATGTTACTTTTTAATATTCTTCTACAACTCCATAATTCAAATACATTGATTCTTCTATGGTCAACATTATTCATTGTTCACTTTTTTTACATGAATGATGGTTGAAAAATACCGACTTGGGTCAGGTGCCCCTTAGTCTTAAAACTGACATCTTTGTTCTTGAACACATTAAAGAAGTCTTTTGAAGCATATTTGCCTGATGTAATATGTCATTTGATTTCTTGACTGCTGATTCCATGAGTGTTGATTATGGATCTAAGCAAAATGAAGTCTTTGACAACTTCAATCTATGAACAATTTTTCATGATGTTATTTATTGGATCAATGGTTAATTTTGTTTTCTTTACACTGAGGTGCATTCTATACTCAAAGTTGTACGGTTTGATCTTCATTGGTATGTATTTTAAGTCTCCTTTGCTTCAAGTAAGCAAGTTTGTATCATCTGCATATTGCAAGTTGTTAATGAGTTTTCATCCAAATCTGATACCACATTCTTCTTCAAATAATCCAGTTTCTCAGATTTTTTTCCTTAGCATACAGATTGAATAAATATGGAGCATATCTTTTCTGATTTTTTCCTTTCAGTATCCCCTTTTTCTGTGCAGACAACTGCCTCTTGGTCTATGTACAGGTTCTTCATGAGTATAATTAAGTGTTCTGGAATACCCATTCTTCACAGCCTTATCCATAGTTTGTCATGAACCATCCAGTTTTGTATAGTCATAAAAAACAAGTAAATGTCTTTTTGGAATTTTCTACTTTCAGCTAGATCCATTTAATGTCAGCAATGATATCCATAGTTCCATGTCTTCTGAATCTGGCTTAAATTTCTTTCAGTTTCCTATTGATGTACTATTGCAACCATTTACAATTTTTCTTCATCAAAATTTTACTTGCATGTGATACTAATGCTATTGCTTGATGATTTCTGCATTTTGTTGGGTCAGTTCTCCTTGGGATGGGCAAAACTATAGATCTCTTACAGTTGACTGGCCAGTTCAGTATCTTCCAAATTTCTGAGCATAGATGAATGAATGCTGCCAGTGTTGCATAACTTTGTTGAAAGATTATAATTTGTATTCTGTCAATCTTGGAGCTTTGCTTTTTGCTCATGCTTTCAGTGCAGCTTGGACTTCTTTCAGTATGTTGTTGTTGTTAAGTTCCATTGAGTCAGTTCCAACCCATAGCGACCCTGAACCGGGTTTCCGAGGCTGTAAATCTTTATGGGAGCAGAAAGCCTCATCTTTCTCCCGCAGAACAGCTGGTAGTTTCGAACTGCTGACGTTATGGTTCACAGCCCGATTCGTAACCACTACGCTACCAGAGCTGCTTTCAGTATAATTGGTTCTTAATCATATGCTACTCCTTAATCATATGCTACCCCTTGAAATGTTCAAGCTCACCAGTTGCTCCTCAGAAACCCTTGAGGTCCAGTGCGTTATCTATCAAATCAAAGACTGAATTCTTTCTTCGGTTATTTCAGTTTGAGAAATGCTGAGGGTTTTCTTCCCCTTTGGTTTTCTAACTCAAAGTCTTGCATATTTCATTGTAATACTTTACTTTGTCTTCTCAAGCTGTCCTTTGAAACTTTCTATTGAACTCATTTACTTTCTCATTTTTTCCATTCACTTTAGCTTCTCTGTGCTCAAGAATGAGTTTCAGAATTTCTTCTGACATCCATTTTTGTCTTTCCTTTCTTTCCTATCTTTTTATTGACCTTTTACTTTCTTCCTGTGTAGTGTTCTTGATGGAACATTACACAATTCTTCTGGTCTTCATTTATTAATATCTAATGTATCAAATCTGTCATTAAGATGGTCTCTAAAAATCAGAATGGATATATTGAATGTCTTATTTTGGTTTTCATGGATTTGTCCAAATTTTTTATGCAAATTCAGTCTGAATTTGCATATGGGCGCTTGATGGTCTGTTCCAGTCTGCCCCTGGTTTTGTTTTGGCTGATGATATTGACCTTCTCCAATGTCTCTTCTCATAGATGTAGTCAGTTTGATTCCTGTGTATTCCATCTAGTGAGGTCCATGTGTAGAGTCACCTTCTATGTTGTTTGAAAAAGGTATTTGCAAAGAGGAAGTCATTGGTCTTGCACAATTCTATCATGTCATCTACAGAACCCTATCACCAAGGTCATAATTTCCTACTGCTGATCCTTCCTGTTTGTTTCCAACATTCACATTCCAATCACCAGAAAATATCAATGCATTTTGATCACATGCTTGATCAATTTCAGATTAAAGAAGTTTGTAGAATTCTTTCACTTTATTATCTTTAGTGGTTGGTGCATAAATTGGAATAATAGTGGTATTAACTGGCCTTTCTTGTAGACCCATGGATGTTATCCTATCACAAATAGCATGTACTTCAAGACAGATCTTGAAATGTTCTTTTGATGACTAATGTGATGGCATTCCTCTTCAATTTGATGTTCCAACATAGTAAATTGATTATTGAATTCAAAATGGACAATACCAGTCCATTTTAGCTTCCTCATGCCCAGAATGGAGTCCTGGTGCGACGCTGTAGGATAAGCACTGTACTGCTAATGAAAATGTCATTGATTCCAGTCTACAAGGTGCTCAGAATCGCCTTGATAGCACCAAAAACAATAGTAATGCCTTCTTAAAGAATAGATATAAATTTCTGTATGTTCCATTTCATTTTTGACAACTTTCAACTTTCCTAGATCCATGCTTTGTACATTTCACATTCCGATTATTAATGGATGTTTCTAGCTGTTTCTCCTCATTTTGAGTTGTGCCCTGTCAGCAAATGAAGGTCCTGAAAACTTTGCTCCATTCATGTCATTACGGTTGACTCTACTTTGAGGAAGCAGCTTTTCTCTAGTCATATTTTGAATGCCTTCCAACCTAAGTGGCTCATCTTCTGGCACTGTATCGGACAATGTGCTGCTGCTACTAATAATATATCTGATCTGACAGTGTTTCACTGCTATTCATAAGGTTTTCAGTGGCCAGTCATTTTGAAGTGTGCTGCCACTCCTTCTTCATAGCCTATCTTAGTCTGGAAGCTCTGCAGAAACCTGTCTACCATGGGTGACCCTGCTGGTATTTAAAATTTCGGTGGCATATAGTCCAGCATCACAAACTGATAGACAAGTGGTGAAATGTTAGTATAGCTCCTAAAAATTTACTGAGAACCTTCTAGTACATTTTCTCATTTAATCCGTATTAAAAACTTAAGAAAGAAGGAAAACAAATATGCTTTTTTTCTTTATAGTCATTTTTCAATGGAATAAATAGAACTAAATTAAACTAAATAACTTGAATAAAGACCATGAATTGTGATGGACTGATATAGGTAGGGTTTAAACTTTAGACTTGAGTTGACATATCTGAAATCACAATGCTAGAGAACACTGAAGTTGGTACTTAGCTCCACCCTTTTTCCTGACCTTAGTGCTCTTTTCTGACACCACATTGTCCACTGTATGCAAATCTACATGTTCTTTACCATTCATTGTTGTCCTATTTGCTGTAGTAGAAAGCTGCAGTTGATAGTAGTGTTTGTGAGCATGAGTGTTAAATGGTATAAAACTGGGGACTTTCCAAACCCATGGAAGTTGGAGTGTGTGACATGGAGTTATAGAATGATGTAGTGTTCCATTACAACTCGTAACTCCTTGTATTTTGTGGCAATATCTTATGTCATGATGAAAGATGGTATATGGGCTTAGAAAAGTACAGCTATGCTAACAGGTTCTGTGCTTTGATTCCATTATTTACTGCTACTGCTCTCATCCAATTAAAAATCTTTTCTCTTCTACAGCAGGTCTCAATAAAACTAATAACATGACATCTTGTTTCTCTTGAAAATTTGTTTGGGGCACTTTGTCACATTGATGAGTTTGAGGCAGGTGATCATTAAGAATGAAATGAATTACTTAAAATTAAGTGGACTTTAAAAAAAAAATACTTTATCCTTTTGCATTTGATTCTAAGTAATTTTTTAATGGCAAGACATTTCTATGACTAACCTTGTATAGACCATTTAAGTTATTGATAACAAAGTATTCCATTTGTTAAATGCTAAGCCAGGAACCAGTCTTTTCCATTTTCTTGTAAACAAGAAATCAAGCAAATGCCTTTGAGGTGGATTTGACCTTTTTAATCATTTGAGAATTGGTTATTTTAGATCTGGTTCTACAGACTGTTTCTAGATGGGATTTCCTGGACCTTTGTCCATGATCAAGAATGTCTTTGTTTTTCAATATTATCATTTTTTTTTAAGACTTAAAAGAATTTCCTGCAAAAGTTTAATTTAATTATATAGCTATCAAGTATGGAACCAGATATCTTGGACACAATCTGGAGTCTTTGATTTCAGTCTGTTTCTCACTTAAGCTGAGTATGTGGAATAGTAAGAGCATCACTTTAAATGTATGGGTCATATCTAAATTAGAGAATTCATTGTTATTTCTACATTTACTCTTTTGAGCTTTCTTCAAGAATATCCGAAAGAGTTTTGGGTTTCAAAGATGATAGATATTATATGACTCTGCTTTATATCACTTGTGCTTAACAGAATACCCTTTTATTTTGTTTTGTTTTATTTTACTGTGAATTATGTAATAGTTTACATGAGAAAACATTAACTTTACATTCATCCTATTGTATATCCTTTCATTGCCATGGTTACAATCCCCTCCATGCATCAGCAACCAACCAAAGGGTATACACTGAATGCCTGTCTCTCCCCCAAACCCCCCTCCCACACCCCACCCTCCCCCTGCTCCCCACACCCCTGTCATCAGCACACAGCCCCTCTACCTCTCTGGGTCTAAAGTTCCCACCTGCTCCATCTCTCCACGTCATCATCTCTGCTTCCATCTATGGCATCACTGCTTCTCTGGGTAGGGTCCCACTCTCCGCTCTTCTCCTTTGATGGTCCCTGGACTACAATGTCAACCACTCCCCTCCTTTTGCTACAAAATGTTTACCTTTACATTTCCAACCCTCATAATCAGTCTTGATAACAATTATTCACTATTGTATTACAAGAGACCTGTCTGCATTTCCTTTCATCAGCCCTGCCCAGACAGATTGGATACTACTCAGTGGAGATTCTACCTTCCTCCTCCCCCTCTGCAGATTACCCTTTTGAGATGTTGTTGGGTCTGGTGGTTGCTTGAGTAGACTCAATTCAGCCATTGTCTTGCTTAGTTTTTTTTGTTTTGTTTTTGTTTTTGTGTGTGTGTGAGTTGTTAAATGGCATTGACTTGACTCTGACTTGAGGTGATCCTATGTGTTCAGAGTAGAACAGGTCCAGGGGGTTTTCAAAGCTGTGACATTTGGAAGCAGATCACCATGCCCATGCTCATCTTCTGAGGCAGTGTATGTGGGTTGGGGCTACCAATCTTTAGACTAGGAGTCAAGTATTTGCATGACTCAGGTACTCCATTTTGCGAGTATCTTTTACTTAATAACTAGAAATTATTAGCAGCATGAATATGACCTTAAAAACAATGCTGCAGATAGCAATGGTTGTAGATAACCAGAAGCTACTGGTATGTGTCAACCTGCAATAAATGGGCCCAATTTTCAGGTCTCCATTCCTTTTGTTGCTGTTGTTAAGTGCCATCAAGTTGATTCCAATTCATAGCAACCCCATATAGGGTTTCTGAGGAGCAGCTGGTGGAGTTGAACCAACAACCTTGTGATTATCCTACAGGCCACACCAGGATTTATGCCTAGGACTCACTTATTTTTGTCCTCTAAAGCCAGAGAATAACTGCTTATTGTTGTTCTTCTTAGGTGCCATTGAGTCCATTCCAACCCATGACAACCCTGTGCACAACAAAATGAAATACTGCCCAGTCCTGTACTGTCCTCACAATTATTGTTACATTTCAGCCTGTTGCTACCACCACTGTGTCAACCCATCTTGTTGGGGTTTTATTCTTTTTTGATGACCCTTCACTTTACCAAACATGATGTCCTTCTTCAAGGATTGGTTCCTCCTGGTTACATGTCCAGAGTGTTAGAGATAAAGTCTTACCATCTTGGCTTCTAATGAGCATTCTGGCTATACTTCTTCCAACATAGATCTGTTAGTTCTCTTTGGCAGCCCATGGATATTTCATATTCTTCTCCAACACCATAACTCAAATTCATCAATTCTTCTATGGTCTTCCTTTATATTCATTGTCCAACTTGCACGTTTATATGAGACAACTGAAAATACCATGGCTTGGGTCAGGCGCACCTTAGTTTTCAAACTGATATCTTTGCTCTTTACCACTTTAGAGAGGTCTTTTGAAGCATATTTTCTCAATGCAATACGTTGTTTCATTTCTTGACTGCTGCTTCCATGACTGTTGATTGTGTATCCAAGCAAAATGAACTCTTTGACAACTTCAATCTTTTATCCATTTGTTATGATGTTAGTTATTGGTTGTGAGCATTTTTGTTTTCTTTACATTGAAGTGTAATCCCCACTGAAGGCTATAGTCTCTGGTCTTCATCAATAAGTATTTTAAGTACTCTTCTCTTCCACTTAGCAGGGTTGTATCATTAGCATATTGCCGGTTGTTTATGTGTCTTCATCCAATCTGCATGTCACGTTCTTTTACATACAACCCAGGTTCTCAGATTATTTGTTTAGTATATAGATCAACTAAGTATGGTGAAAAGATACAACCTAGCACATACCTTTCCTGATTTTAAACAAGTATCCCCTTGTTCTGCTCTGATGGCTGGTTTGTGGTCGTTCCTCATGAGCACAATTAAGTATTTTGCAATACCTGTTCCTTGCAATGTTATCCATAGTTTGTTATTTACACAGTTGTAAACCTTTGCATATTCAAGAAGGCACAAGTAAATGTTTTTCTAATATTCTCTGCTTTCAGGAAAGATCCATCTGAGGTCAACAATGATAGCCCTAGTTCCACATCCTCTTCTGAATCTAGCTTGACTTTCTGGTGGTTTCCTGTTGATGTATGGTTGCAACCATTTTCTTAAGCAAAAGAACAACTTGGAGTTCATAAAATAACATCTTTTTATATAGTCTTTTCCTAATCCCTTGACTCTAGGACAGAGTGCAAGATGCAACTGCCAAGGCAACTAACTTAGTTTCTGGCTGCTGGATCATAGGAAAGTTGACAAAATAATATTTTGTTTTATAGAAGTAATGTATTTCTAGAAATGAGTAGGTAAAGAAGGTAAAGGAAATCGAAAAATTTTGTGTTGGTATTTTAAGCAGAGTTAATGTATTTTCCTTCATCCCACTGCCATTGAGTCAATTCCTCCCCATAGCCACACTATAGGACAGAGTCAAACTGATCTTTAGGGTATCTGAGTCTCTATTTCTTTATGGTGGCAGGCAGCCTCATCTTTCTCCTACAGAGCAGCAGGTGAGTTTCAATGATTGACTCTGAAGTGACCAGTCTTATGAATAACCCACTGTACTACCATAGTCAGTTTCTAAGTACTTTCCATATATGATTGGGAGATTGTATAAAGGTCTTTTCTATTCCTACTTTAATGTAAACTTTGGGAGACAAGGACTCATTTACCTTGTATTAAAGTAATCAGGTACTAGATCCTTTTACATTGTTGTAATGCTGGGTATCTTTGACTTTCATTATTGAACAGAACCACCACCATCTTTATTTACTCTGCACACCAAGTATAAGGACACAGATGCACACTCTTCCCTTATCCTTGGTCCTCAAAGTCTTTCATATGGGACTAACAAGAATTGAACTACCAAAACCAAAATACCAAACCTTTTTCAGATAAATTGATTCACACTTAAGGTGACCCTGTGTATGGAGAGTAGAACTGCACACTGTAGGATTTTTAAGACTGGGTATCATCTTTTGGAAGCAAATCACCAGACCACTGTTCTATGACAGCCCAGGCTGAGGTTGAACCACCTATCTTTGGATTGGTAATTGATAGCTTAGCGCTTTTCACCACCAAAGACTCCTAACTAGAACTAGAGAGAGTCAGGGGTGTATGTGTATATATGAGTGTGTGCATTGAATTTTATTATGGTAAATTACCTGACATAAAATTTGCAATTTTAAGTATATGATTTCATGGCACTAATTAACAATATAACAACAAACATTGTGAGTTTTTTTCAACTATCACCAAGTGTAAGGATTTTTAATGTTTTTCTCCTACTTACAGCAACAGCACAGATATGACAATAACTAACCCTGCCAGGATGTCTTCCTCCAAGGACTGCCCAAGTCCTTTATATCTGTTCTCACCCATTTATTAAAAAAGGAAAAAGGAACAATGTGATTTCTTATCTTGGTCATTCTATAAGGAAACAAGTTGCAGGAGCTGCTAAAACCCATGCTAAGTTGGGAAGATATTTGCACACAAATATCTTCATGTTCATGCTCAGATGCTGGGAAGCTCTGTCAAAGAAGTGGCTAATAAGGTTCTAAATTAGAAAGCAGAGGTCACTACCCTTGAAGGGGAATGGCATGTTCTCCATGGTTGTTTGGGAGGGTGTTAAAAGAAGGGTCAGTTCAACACAAGTTAAAAGAAGAAGAAAAGAAAATAACTAGTTCTGTAAAACTCTTGAAGTAGAAACAGATGGGATGCATGACTTAATTGAGCTATTATTGGGTACTAAATTTGAAACTCTCTTAATTGTGCCATCCTCTCTAGAAGGTACTGCTTTACTCAAACAGCTCTAATTGTGCTTCTGTGGCTTTTGGCAAAGGTAAATAGAATGAGAAAAGATGTCACATCTTAATTGCCTTTTTTTTAGGTAAGCTATTGAAAGAGGTACCATCCTCAAAGAGAAAAAAGTAGAAAATGATCCTGGAGGTTGTTTTTTCTTCCCAATTATAGAGTGGAGTCCCTGAACTTCTGACCTTGAAGAACCATCTCCATCCTCATTTTCCCTTTATGTATTGATCATGGTGTGTGTGTGTGTGTGGTGGGGAAGAAGGGGAGAAGGAGAAAAGTAGCATAGGTGCCTTGCCTTAGTTCCCTGAAGATATTTGGTATTACGTTTTGATTGTTTGCTACTCCTCAGCAAAGGGTGGATGGCACCTTAGAGAAGACCGTAACTTCAAACTTATCTCTTAAATAGATGCTGTTGTTAAGTGTCATCGAGACATTTCTGACCCATAGCGACCCTGTATAGGGTTTCTGAGGAGCAGCTGGTGAGCTTGAACTGCCAACCTTGCAGCTCAAACGGACTTTGCAGTCCAGCGCATTAACTCATAGTACCACTCCAGGACTCCCTTAAATAGATATACTTCTGTGCTATTTCTGTAAGGTTACATTGAGTTGGTTTCAAAACATAGCGACCTCATGCACAACAAAATCAAATGTGGCCCAGTCCTATACCATACTCACAATTATTGTTACGTTTGAGCCCATTGTTGCTGGCACTATGCCAACCCATGTTGTAAGGGGTCTTCCTCTTTTCCCTTGACCCTCCACTTTTTAAAGTTTGATGTTCTTCTCCAGGGACTGGTCTCTCCTGATATGTCCAAAGTACAAGAGACAAACTCTTGTCATCCTCCCTTCTAAATAGCATTTGTCTGTACTTCTTCCAAGGCAAATTTGTTTGTTTTTCTGGCAGTCCATGATACTTTCTGCATCATTCAGTAATTTGCCCAGAGAATACATCAATAATGAAAATTAAGGCTTCAATTTTTTTCTTTAGTTCCCCCAGTTTAAGAAATGCTAAGTGTGTTCTTCCATTTTGTTTTGCCGACTCCAGATCTTTGCACATTTTGTTTTAATATTTGACTTTGTCTTCTCAAGCTGACATTTGAAATTTGCTTTTGTACCTCTTCATTCCTTCCATTTGCTTAGTATCTCTACACTGGAGAGCAAGTTTCAGTCTCTCTTCTGAGATCCCCAAATGCTACTTGTTTAATATCTCCTTATATGTTCCATAAAATAGCAATAATAGTGCTACCATCTTTGCTAAGTGGCTCAGGGAAAGTACTTTGTTGAAAACATGAATGAACATTGTGGCAACACTATTTAGCAACATCACTTCATTGTAAGAGTCTAATGTGCTGTGTTACTTTATGGAATTGAGTGTTTCCTCCGAGAATAATGTCCAAGTCTTCTATTATTGAACACTTGTGTAGTGTAGTGGTTACAAATTGGTCTGCTAACCTCAGGGTCAGCAGTTTGAAACTACCAGCTGTTCCACGGGATGAGGCTTTCAGCTCCCATAAAGATTTACAGCCTCGGAAACCCTATGCAGGGTCGCCATGAGTCGGAACCAATTACACAGCACATCACCACCACCACATTGAACACACAGCTTGTATGTTTAATTCATTTCAACAACTGTGCAAGAAAGTTAGGCAGAATGAATAGAGTGTACTTGTACTTGTTAGTCTTCTATTGCACAGTGTCCATGTTAGACCTCTGGGTGAAGTGCTGTGGGACCACATAGGTAAGAAAGCTCTCAGCTCTCTAGGAGTGTAGGCAGGGAAGGGAGATGGACACACCCAGACATAACATTAACACATGAAATTGGAAAGTGTGCTTAGTTATGGTGGTATTACTGGTCCTGCAAGCTTCAGGTTAGACTTACTATCTAATCCCATCTTGGCATCTTTTCCTGATGAAAGCACAAATTCATTTTTTCCATAATGTCACACTGATACTAGTGATTTGTAAAGTCTTAATGTCTCTTGCCTTTAAGTTCCTTTTCTGTTCTGCAATGTGAAGGCAGGGAACTCATTCTTGACTCTTCCTAAATCCTGAGAGTGCCTACACCCAGGTCCTGCCTAGAGTGAGTGCCCAGAACGTGCTACCCTCTGCCTGGCAATACCCACTAGGCTCTACTTTCTGTATAGAGAATTTGGGCCCCACCACATTGGTTTTAGTGACCCAGTAGACTTTGCGCTGCCTAGACCTCTTCTATTAACTAGATTTTACTTGAAAAGTGCTTCTCTTCAGAGTATGGGCATCATGCTTTCTCTGGCTCAGGAAATTTCAACTTTTCCAGATAGACCTAGACAATATGTCCGTGGGAACTCACAGACACCATTAGTCTGTGGGTCTACAGTTGCAGGTTGCAGTCTCTAGCCTTCATCAGTAGGCAGAGGCCAGTTAAAATGTCATCTGTGGCTGAAGTTGCCGGCTGCAATGTAAAAGTAGTCAACCAAACCAGAAAACAGTAGTAAATGAGCATTTTTTTAATGTCACTGTGGTGACTCATTTGACCTTCACAATAGCCCTTAGAATAGAAACTATTATGATCCCCATTTTGCAGAGGCAGAATGAGAGTACAGGGATGCTTCTTTACTTGGCAAAGGTGATACATTGATTTAGTTAAGATCTAGAGTTGATATTTGAATCTAAGTGCATCTAACCCAGAGGTCCATCTTTGAAAATATTACCCTACACAATTGTGGTTCAAGGAAACACATACACGGATCAGAAAGATGATGTTAATGAAATATAATTTTTCTTAATTCCTTCTTTTCATCTTTTTTTTCTTGCTCCCTTCTTCTCTCTGTTGATCCCTATCAGCATTTATTAAAAGACTTCTCTCTGTAGGCTCTTCACAATTACTGTCAAAGTCATGTGTTCCCAGGAGGTTCACGTCTTCATTTTACAGCATCAGAGTCACTTCTGTGTTCTCCCTGCTTCTCTGCTCAGCACTCAGATGCTCTTCATTCCTAAGTCATTTTTTTTGTGGGCATTTTCTAAATCCTTTGCACAATTTCAGTTATAATTATTATTTGAGCATGATTATAATATGAGGCTCCAGGTTGATGTAGAGGAAAGGAAGAGATTATGAAATTGGCTATATGTAGAATTGTGTCTCTGCTTTGTTATTTATTATGTGATCTCAAGAAATATATTTACCTTCACAAAGAAAATGGTCTACATCCTACTTTGTGAACTATGATGTGTCATTTGAACATGATGTCTCCACAGACTACACTGTGCCAATCGACCTTGATGATTGGTTATGGCTAAGTTTCCATAACTTTGCTCTGCTATATTCATGAATATCTTTCCGGCATATGTAAATACAAGCCTACATATTCATGGATATAGTCCCATTTTCCTTCCCACAACTGTTCAGCATGCATTTCTATCTATGTACTCACTTGTAAATTATTGTTTCTCCTACTAATGTAGGATCGTGTATATAATGGTATTTAATTTAACTTTAACTTTTTGCTAAAGTTAAAGGCAGCAAAATTAAAGTCCTGCCAATGACTTGGAGTCCAGGTGTGGCACCGTATGATAAGCACTCAACCTCAAGATTGGTTTGAACTGCAAGACTGACATTTCAAACTCACCAGCCACTCCTCAGAAACCCTATACGGGATTGCTATGAGTTGGACGTAACTGGATGCCGCTGAACAACAACAAAACCAATGTCTTCCTTTGCCTTAATCATTTTGTGTGCACAGTCCCCTTTTTATATATTGCTCCCTTCCCCTCTTACTGCTGGTAGCCTTCAAAGAATGATTCTTTCTCTGTGTAAACCTGTTGTTTAGTTTTTACAGTAGTATCATAATATATATTATAACATAAAATATTATATTATGTTACTACTGTAAATATATTATATTGTATGCAAATATATATATATAACTGTAAAAACTACACAACAGGTTTACACACTGAGAGATATATATGTTGTTGGTGGTGGTAAGTGCTGTTGAGTCGGTTCTGACTCATAGCAACACTGTATAGGGGTTCTGAGGATGGGCTGAAGAGTTTGAAACACTGACCTTGTAGATAAAATCAACTTTGAGGTTGAGTACTTATTCTATGGTGCTACACCAGGATAATATGTATATATATATATGTATATATGTGTATGTATGTATGTTAAGTGCCACTGAGTTGGTTCCGATCCATAGCGACCCTGTATAGGCAGCTGGTGAGCTTGACCTGCCAACTTTGCAGTTCAAACAACTTTGCAGTCTGGTGCATTAACCCACAGTGCCACACCAGGACTATATATACACACACACACACACACACACACACAAACACACATCTATATAATTTTTCCCTACACGTTCATGATGTGTTATTATTTTTAACACATTGTTGAATTCTATTGACTAAGCTTCTGTTGAGAATTTTTGTATCTATGTTCATGAGGTTTTGTTCTTGTTATGAGCCGTTGAGTTGATTCCAACTCATAGAGACCCTGTAGGGGTTTCCTACTCTTTTAAAAAATATTTGTGGGAGCAGAAAGCCTCATCTTTCTCCCACAGAGTGACCTTTGGGCTCGCACTGCTGTCCAGTTACTATCCTATGGAGTTTCAGCACTCCTTAATCAAGTATATTTGCCTATAATTTTCTTTTTTAGTGGTAGCTTTGTAGTGTAGTGGTTACGAATCAGGTTGCGAACCGCAAGGTCAGCATTTCAAAACTGCCAGCTGCTCTGCGGGAGAAAGATGGGGCATTCTGCTCCTGTAAAGATTAACAACCTTGGAAACCCTGTGCAGGGTCGCTATGAGTCGGAACAGACTCCACGGCATACAACAACAACAACAACATACTCATTTTATAATAAAATAAGGAGCTCCGATAGTGTAGTGGTTACGAATCGGGCTGCATGCCACAAGGTCATCAGTTCGAAACTACCAGCTGTTCCACGGGAGAAAGATGAGGCTTTCTGCTCCTGTAAAGATTTACAGCCTCAGAAATCTGTACAGGGTCACTATGAGTCAGAACCGACTCCACAGCACATAATATACTCACTTTATAAAACAAATTCAGGAGTATTCCTTGACACAAATTCTACTCTCAAGCTATTTTTATATTATGGAATAGTTTGAGAGTAGAAATGGGGTAGTTGGAGAGTATAATTGGTGTCAACTCTTCTCCGAATGTTTGATTGAATTCTCCAGTAAAGCTATCTAGGCCAGTACTCTTTTTGCTTGTTTCTTTTTAATGACTTTTTCCTTTTCTTCTTTTGTTATGGGTCAGTTCAAATTTTCCACCTAAGTCTGTGTTAACTTAGGTATCCATTTCTTCTAGGCTTTCAAATCTTATTTAGTATAGTTCTTCTTAGTATTCTGTTATTGCTATTTTATTTTATTTTGTTTTACTCTGATGTCACCCATTTCACTTCTTATTTTTATTAATTGTATCTTGTTTCTTTGTTAGATGTATCAATGGTTTGTCAATTTTATTGATATTTTTAAAGGACAAATTTCTAGCCTTGTTGACTCTTTGTATTGTTTTTCTGTTTCACTGATTTTTGCTCTAATCTTTTCTTTTTCTTCTCCTCCTCCTCCTCCTCCTCCTTTCTTCTTCTTTCTTCTTCTTCTCTTTTTTTCTGGTAAGTATAGTGTTACTTGGCTGCTCTTTCTAATTGTTGCAAGATTGGATTGAGGTATTGGTTTGTTTTTTTTCTTCTTTGTTCATGTGGTCATTTATTGCTATAAATTACTTTCTGAGCATTGTCTTTTCTGCATCCCTAGGTTTTGGTATGGTGCTGTAGGATAAGTACTAGACTGCTAATCATAAGGTTGGTTGGGAACCCTATACAAGGGCTGTATGGGTCAGAATCAACACAATGGCACTTACTAACAACAACAAAGTTTTGATGTATTGTGTTTTCATTTTCATTTGCCTCATAGATTTTTTTTTTTAATTTTCTATTACCCAGTAGTTTTTTTATTTTTATAAAGGTTTTTGTTTGTTGTTTTGTTTAATACATCTAAAAGAACGCATATACAAATAATTGAGACACGAGAAAGCATTGGCTTAGCACTAATCAATCAATAAGAATTTGGATTTTGGGAAGGTGGAAAAAATTACCTAAACATTAAAAAAAAATTGGAAACTGCAACCAAAATAAGCTGATAAAATCCCTAACACTTACAGAGAGTCTCCAGAATCCTCTTTCCATGATTTTCTTTAAACTAGAGAGCCTCAACTAGCTGTTCTAGAGTTCCTCATTATGTGAAACAGAAAAATGGGATTCTTCTGACTGGCCCCCATGTTGTTCAATGTTCTCCCCAGCCCCACCCCAAGCTTCTTCAGGAAAGAGACCTCCATCCCCATTACTTGAAAGAGAATGTGAATCATTCCATAGACGTCTGTCTGTGAGCAGCACCCTTCATATTTCCTCTATGCCCCAGGTCTTCACCTGTGTTCCATGAACACCATGTCTTATGTTATTAAACTGTACACCTAAGCTAAGCATATTAGACAATGACTAACAGGTTCAAACTCACCAGTTGCTCTTTGGAAACCCTATGCAGGGTCGCTATGGGTCGGAATCGACTCGACAGCACTTAACAACAACAACATCTTAGGTTTATGTAACTTTTTTTTTTCCCTTAAAGAACTTTGAAGGCATTGTCAACTTGTTTCTAGTGTTGCTGTTTTAAAAAGTTGATTCTTAACCATTTGTGATAGTTTTTTTTACAAATTTATACATATACTTTTAGACTCTGACTTCATAAGAGTTTTGAAATTTTCATGTTGATCTATTTCTTTTCCTTTTTTAAAGACATTCAGTAGTGAACTTATTTCTGGAAAGTCTAAGGAGCTCTAGTAGCGTAGTAGTGGTTACGAATCGGGCTGCAATCTGCAAAGTCAGCAGTTCGAAACTACCAGCTCTTCTGTGGAAGAAAGATGAGGCTTTCTGCTCCCATAAAGATTTACAGCCTCGGAAACCCTGTTACAGGATCACTTTGAGTAGGAACTGACTCCATGGCACATAACAACAACAGCAACAGGGAACACATTGTTTTTCAGTTATGAACTCAGTTCATTTTGGTGTATTTTAAAATGTGTAAATAGTTTTCTTCATTCATCTGTAAGAGAAGTTAAAAATTAACTTAAGAGAGGACTTCAGGTGCTTCCCTGACCAGGCAGCACAGAAGAGTGAAAAGGGAAAACCACATCCTGATCACATCTTCTTGGAGGCAATCAGAAAACATAAAAAATTACCAAAGTA
>NW_006408676.1:4546685-4548788 GCF_000296735.1 Chrysochloris asiatica | reverse complement strand
CAAATGCCCTTGAAAGTCAGTCACAGACATACTGCCTTCTAGAAAAGAGGCAGGGCAAGACAGGCTCCACCCACTTTTATGAGTTATCAAATACTGAACCTACTCAAGGATGGAGACAAAGGCAACTTTCAACAAGGAGTATGTTATTACCCATTGTGTTCACTGGACTCCTTCCAAAGAGTACCAGGTGGGGACATGGTTTCTAAACTTCATTCAGTGGAATGTGAAATGAATCCCATCCTCTTCCCCTCAAGGTCTGGCCACTGGTTGATGAATTAGGATACAAAAACAAGACAAAATAAAATAAACTCCCACATATCTCCACCCCCCCAAAAAAATAAAATAAACAAAAATGTAAAGCACTAAGATGTCTCAGATTACTCTCCAGAGTGGAACCAGGGATCAGCTTTAACAACTGGAACTAGTGTTACAGAGTCATCAATAAGCATGCCTTGTTGGTTTTGTTTTTCTTTTTGGAAATAATAAAACAAAAACTAGTACTGATCACTTTTCTGACAATACATAATTACTCAAAATTAACTAGTACTGGGAAGGGAAAGAAGGACCATACCTGTGGACTTTATTTCTCATAAGTGCACATGGGAGGTACAGGGCATTTGTCAAATTATTGCAAAAACAAATGTTAAAATTTAATCTTTATCTTGATTTAAACATTGCTTTTAGTATGACGCTGACACCAGCTGTTCAGAGAGGGCTCTGGCGAGATGTTCAGAGCAACACACACCTGCAACTCTTCTTCTGTTCTGGAGGCTCTAGGACAGCCAATATTGCTTCATCAAATAAATTCTTTAGGCCTTTCTGTGTGAGTGTAGAATCTTCACATATTTGACAGCCATCAGGTTACGGGCCAACTTTTCTGCAGTCTCTGAGCTTCTGTTTGCTTTTGGCAAGTTTCTCAATAGTAGAGGGGTCATCTCTGAGATCAATTTGGGTCCCAACAAGCAGGAAAGGAATCCTTGGAAAAACATTTGTTTTTGCAGTAATTTGACAAATGCCCCTGACATTTCACAGTGGATAAGGAAGACTGCAGAGTTGATCCGTTTGAGTTATAGTGTTGGAGGAGAATATTTAAAGTATCATGAACTGCCAAAAGAACAAACAAGATCTGTGTTGGAAGAAGTACAGCCAGAATGCTCCTTGGAGGCCAGGATGGCCAGACTTTGCCTTGTATACTTTGAACATATTATCAGGAGGGAGCAGTCCCTGGAGAAGGATGTCATGTTTGGTAAAGTGGAGGGTGGGAGAAAAAGAGGAAGTTCCCCAATGAGATGGATTGGCACTGTGGTGGCAGCAGCCGTGGGCTCAGCATAGCAGTGATTGTGAGTTTGACCCAGGACTGGGCAATATTTCATTCTATTGTGCATGTTGTTGTTGTTGTTAAGTGCCGTCAAGTCGGTTCCAACCCATAGCGACCCTGTACAGGGTTTCTGAGGCTGTATATCTTTATGGGAGCAGAATGCCTCATCTTTCTCCCGCGGAACAGCTGGTAGTTTCGAACTGTTGACCTTAAGGTTCGCAGTCCAATTCATAACCACTACGCTACCAGAGCTTCTGTTGTCCATAGGTTACTATAATTCGGTATTGACTTGAAGGCAACTAACAACAGAAGCAACTATTACTGGAGTCCTAGTGTAGTACTAGAGTCCTGGTATGGTGCTGTGGGTTAATGCACCAGACTGAAAAGCTGTTTGAACTGTAAGTTCAGTGGTTCAAGCTCACTAGCTGCTCCTCAGAAACCCTATATAGGATAGCTATGGGTCGGAGGTGACTCAATGGAAATTAATAACAACAAGTGTGGCACTGCAGGATAAACACTGAACTACTAACAACATGGTGGCTGGTTCAAACCCAGCAGCTGCTCCTCAGAGCCTCTATACAGGATCGGTATGAGTTGGAACAAACTCAATGGCAAATACCAAAAAACAACTGTTGGGTACTTTCCTACTTCTCTTTTTCAATTCTGTTAAATTTTATGTATTTGCAGGTTCTTTCATTGCGTGTGTAGATATTTATTATGGCTACCCACTCTCATTGGATTATTTCTTTAATCATTATAGAATTTCTTTTTTGGTCTCTTTTGTT
>NW_006408676.1:4535830-4546189 GCF_000296735.1 Chrysochloris asiatica | reverse complement strand
GTCGAGTCCATTGTAACTCATAGTGACCCTTTATAGGGTTTCCAAATTGTAGCTGGTGAATTTGAACTCCTGACCTTACTGTTCAAGCTGACCTTGCAGTCCAGTGCTTATCTTATAGGGCCACACAAGGAAACTTTAATACACCACTCTCAAATGAAGGACAGAACTAGAAAGAAACGTGAAAAAGACACAGAAGAATTAAGCGGTGCAGTCAACCAACTAACCTGACCTCATAGACATACACAGAGCACTCCACCCAACAACAGTATGCATGGAACACTGTCCAGAGTACATTATATGTTAGGCCACAAGTGTATAAACCTAGAGTATATGTTGAGTAACAGCTTTACATTTTGATATATTTACTTAATAAAAATCTCTATGATTTTGTGGACTCCATAGCAGGAGTTCTGGTGTGGCACTGAAGAGTCCTGGTGTGGCCCTGCAGGATAATGCACTGTATGACATCATCAATTTGGCCTGCAAAATCAGTGGTTCAAACCTACCAGCTACTCCTCGCAAACCCTATTCAGGATCACTATGAGTTCGAATCAACTCAACAGTAGTAATACATTTTGACTTTCTTGTGTAATTCTTGGTTGGCCTTTTTTTTTTTTTTTTCCCTGTATTTTATATTTTATCCCATTGCCTTCTTCCTGCTTAGTTTCTGCTGAAAAATCAGAGCTTAGTCTTACTGATTCTCCTTTGTAGTTAACTTCATTTTTCCTGAGCTGCTTTCAGGATATTTCCTTGGTTTTGATGTTGAAAAATTTGAGTATATGTCTTGGTGGTTTTCTTTTGGAGTCTTTCTTGTTTGAGGTTTGTTGAGCTTCTTGAATGCATATTATCTCATCTGTCATATTAGGGAAGTTTTCTCCAAACAAATATTTGGTAATTTTCTCTGTTTTCTATCTCTTCCTGATCTGGATTCCCATCTCATGTCAGGTATTCTTCTTAGGGTGTCTTATATAATTCTTAGGCTTTATTTGTTTTGTTGTTCTTTTTTTCCTGACTATTCCTCTAACAGATTAACACTGAAAGATTTGTTTTCAGTCTGTCAAATTCTTTCATTGATTCATTTCTACTCCCTTCCCTTTTCAATGTGTTACTATTCCTAAAACCTTAATATTAATTTGCTGGAAGAGAAGAACTGATTATCCAGTTCTTATGTCAATCAAAAAGCTATTTCCAAAATTCAAACTAGTCATGCTGTATCAGGCCAGTTGACAATTCACCACCATTTGTCTCCTTGTTTACTGTTTTCATTCAATGTCTTCTAGTCAGTATTCAATCCACTTCTTCATCCTTTCCTTTGAAGCTCAGGGTTTTAGTATTATGACCCATATCCGTGTCATTTGGTTTTTCATACCTTTCTTGCAGAGGGTCTGAAAAGCTTATCTTCCTAGTCCATCATCTTGCCAAAAGTTCATTTTATTTTTTCTTACATTGGCAAATAATTACTCTGTTAGATACTGAGGATAACAAGATAAATTAACTCTCATGTTATGAAGGATCTTGCAGTTTAATGAAAAGACATTAGTCATAAAGTACTATTCACAATACAAACATGTGAAAGAACACGAGTCTCTAAGATACATGCACCTAATTTTTTCTGTTTTCATTGCTAACAACATCTTGGTAACTGATACATGATGTTGCTGTTGTTGTCACTGAGTTGGCTCCCAACTTCTGATGAACCCACACACAAGAGGACCAGTGTGGACCGTAGGGTTTTCATTGGCTGATTTTCAGCAGTATGTTGCCAGGTCTTTCTTTCTGGTTCATTTCTTGTCTGGAAGTTCTGTTGAAACATATTCAGCATCACAACAATTCACAAGGCTCCAGTGACAGATGAGTGGAGGTGACTAGACCAGCAATGAAACCTGGGTCTTCTGTATGAAAGACAAGAATTCTAACATTGAACCATTGTAGCTCTCTTCTGATACATAGTTGTTTCTTGGTGTTCTTTTTTTTAAAATGTTTTATTGTGAATTATGTGATAGTTTGCATGGGAGAACATTAGCTTTACAGTCATCCTATTGTATAGTGTTACATTGCCATGGTTACAATCCCCTCCATGCATCATCAACCAACCAAGTGGTACACCCTGCAAGCCTGCCCCCTGGTCATCAGCAAACAGCCCCTCTCCCTCTCTGGGTCTAGAGTTCCCAGCCACTCAGTCTCTCTACATCATCACCTCTGCCTCCATCTCTGGCATCACTGTTTCTCTGGGTAGGGTCCGGTACTCTGCTCTTCTCCCTTGATGGTCTCAGGGACCTCTGTTCCTGGACTGCAAAGTCAACCACTCACCTCCTTTTACTACAAAACATCTACCTTTACATTTCTAACCCTTACAGTCAGTCCTGATAGTAATTATTCACTATTGTACCACATGAGTGCTATCCACATCTCCTTTCATCAGTCCCACCCAGACAGATTGGATACTGCTCAGTGGAGTTTCTACCTTCCTCTGTGCCATCTGGATCTAGGATCCCTCTTGAAAACTTGTAAGCCAGTCACTTCTTGCCTTTGTATCCCCACCCCCCATTTTGGGTAGCCAGTGTTGTTGTTTTAAGTGCTATTGAGTCGGTTCCAATTCATAGCAACCCTGTATAGGGTTTCTGAGGCATGACTGGTGAGTTTGAACCAAACCGACCTTGTGGTCCAGTGCTTATCCTTCAGCACCACACCAGGACTCCCTCTTCATACATTTTGTTGTTGTTGTTGTTAAATGCTAAATGTTGTAAAGTCCTGGTGTGGTGCTGTAGGATAAGCTCGAGACGTGCAAGATTGATCTGAACTGCAGGGTTGGCAGTTCCCATCCATCCCATTCCTGAGAAACTCTATATAGAGTTACTTTAAATCGGAACCAGTCACACCAACCATATTCCCCTTGCTACACAATTATTATCACTGTCATTGTCAAATCCTTTTTTTTTCTCTCTCTCTCTTCAATTTTTAATGAGATTTTCCACGAACTTTTTGAAGCCCCTTTGTATGAGAAGATATCAAAGGAATTTTAAAATAAATCTTAACTTATGGTCCCCTAATATAGCTCTGATGACATTACTCCTATATTAATAAACTCTCATTTGCTTGTTATTGTCTATAAAATGAATCCCAGACTTCTTTGGATGACATTTAAATTCCTACATGATTCAAGCTTTTAATTTTCTCTTGCTCACTTTCCCATTTACTTGCTTTCTTCTCAAGTCACATTTGTCAATGACGATGACTATTATACTGATTTATAATATTCCCTCAATCAGAAATACCTTTTCATTCTCTGTCAAAATTGTTCCCATTATTTTAGACTGGGTTTAAGGACAAATATTTCGTTTGAAGAAAAATCCCCTGTAGCAGGGCATTTATAACTATATTTGACTAATAATAATAATAATAATATCAGTTGTATTTATCTATCATCTACTATTTATCAGGAGTCCTAGTGTGACGCTATAGAATAAGCACTGGATTGCAAAGTCGGTTTGAACCCAAAGGTTCAAACTCACCAGCCACTCCTTAGAAACCCTATAGAGGGTCACTATGAGTCAGAACAGACTCAGTGGCACTTGACAACAACAACATCTCCATCCCCACACACTGAACCTGCAGGCTAGCCACAAGATAGCCTTGCAATTTTTAAATGCTTCAGGTACTTGCCTCAGGGTCTTTATATCTACTATTCCTTCTGCCCCAGGGCATACTTCCAAAAAGTTTTGGATAACCACACTCACTTCTTCTATTCAGGTATCTGCTCAAATGCTAACAGACCAGGGAGAATGTTCATGATCAACATGCCAACAGTTGTTGTTGTTAGGTGCCATATAGATAGCAGACGAAACACTACCCAGTCCTGTGCCATCCTCACAGCTGTTACTGCCATTGTTGCTGCCACCATGCCAATCCATTTGTAGACTCTTTTATGCTGACTTTCCATTTTTTTCCAAGCATGATGTCCTTCTCCAGGGACTGGGTCCTCCTGAAAATATGTCGAAAGTCGGAGAGATGAAATTTCACTATACTCATTTCTAAGGAATATTCTGGCTATACTTTCCAAAATAGATGTGTTTGTCTTGGAGCCCCTTGGTTTACCCTCCCTGAAACCTTTCTCACCTCCTGATATATACTCAAATTTAGTGCATATCTTGTTTGTTTTTTTGCTTTCCTCAAGAAGACTACATGAGGGCTTAGCATGTTTCTGTGTTTCTCATGTATCCAAAAGAAATCCCAGAGCACAAGAAGTGATCAATAGGTTTTTGCTGATTGAATAATCATTTAACTAAGAGACCAATCCCCTGCCAGTCCCATAGTTAAGATTAGAGGTGGTAGGTCCCTAAACCAAGAAAATGGTGGGCATGAGGAGGCATAGATACTTCAGTTATTCAATCATCAGGTTAATTTTCTTAAACATCTACTTAAAGTTTCATGATGAGTGCCTTGAAAATACAAGATAGGTGGTATTCCTGCCTTTCCAGTTTAATGTCGTTGTTAAGTGCTGCCAATTCAGTTCCAATACATAGTGATGCTGTAGAGTATTTCTGATGAGTGGCTGATGGATTAGAACCACTGACCTTATGGTTAACTCTCGTTGTTTATCCTACAGCACCACACCAAGATTCCAGTTTAATAGGGGATACATAAATCACAAAACAGATGACAGCAAGACAGTATAATAAGTGACCTGGAGAGTTTAGGGCATTGTGACATACAGGGGACAGGTTTACATGATAAACGTTTTGGAATAAATTATATATGTGGGAGTAAATTAAAGATAAGGGACAATAAAATCTGTTTCCAGGTGGCCTGGCTATGAAGATGATATTTCTGTTGCATGAAAAGGATGAAAAACAGGAAGAGATCCAACACACAGTGTCTGTAGTATGCAGTGGGTCAGATTTAGGGAAATAGAAGTAACAAGTTAAATCTGTTTTGCAAAAGGTTGGCAGTGAAAAGATGGAGGGAAAAGAGGAGCTAGCTTAGGTAGAAAGCTTTAGTTAAGGTTTATTTTGATTATTTATTATTTGGGAGCAATTTGACCTTGTTTGCAGACTGCCAATAAAGGAATGAGTAAAAATAAGATATCAAAGAGTTGTTAGACTTTATGGAGAAAAACCAGGAGGAGACAGAAAGATATGGAACTTGTATAAACCAGCAGAATGTTTATCCAGTAAAAGGAGAAAAATTCAGAATCAATAAAGAAGATAATTTAAGATAGGGACCAATTTTTATTTGGAGTAGAATTATGATTTCTGTTTTCCTATTCTTGCCACAGAGTAATAAGATGATATTTAAGATTATAGTTCAACAGAAATGAGGAAATAGTCCTATGAAGAGTGGATGGCAAATTAAAGGGTGTCCCCACGAACAGTGGTGAAGAACTGATAACTAGGTAATAGGAAAACCTCCTCCAACTGCCACATACTCAAGCTTTCTATTGTACAGTTTTCAAACATTATTTATTTTGATTCTCACCACAACTCTATGGAGGTAAGCGTATTATCTGTATTGTACAAATGGAGAAATACATCTTTACCAAGTTAGAGAGCTGCTAAGAATGAGAACAGACAATTGAACCCAGATTAGTGCATGTATCTGTGCATCTTATTTATTAGCTTTCATTCTCCAAAGGGAATCATATGAAGTTGTTTTCTTAACAGTGACCTCACTTGGCGTAGTGTACATGACATGATATAGTCATAATTTGGGAGGCTGTAAATCCAAGCTGTTTCTAGCAGAGCTACAAGGAGTGGCCATGGATTTGTATCTTTTCTACAGCAAATTGCCAAATGACACTCCAAGTCTATAATCTGACTTTCTCAATATATTTATGTGTGGCAATAGGGTGCCCTCCGTCTTGAGTGAGATTAGATTATGGTCTAGCTTTGGTAGAATCCGATTTTGATGTTGCAAGCAAGTTTGTCTTAGTTACTTCCGTAGGGAGGGCCTTTGCTATTAACTAACCATTAGACAAAACTCTCCAGTTGGACTGTTTGCATGGCCATGATTTAGAAAAAATAAACTCTGAACCTGACCTGAATGAGACCTCTGAGTTTCCAAAACTATTTATATCCTGGTCCTGCCACACTTTGTGACTCTGTAAATTTGTAACCACACACAAAACCTGAATAAATTGTGTGACAACCTTGGCTTTAATTCAAACTTTTTGGAGGGGCTGAAGGCTAATTTAAAGGTATATTCCAGATGAGTTTTCAAAAGTCTGAAAATACTAATTTGACAATTAATGCTACTACAGAGATCATTGGCTCAGGTAAAACAAAGAAAAAGTGATACAGAAAGAATACAAGCTAGGGGCCTCTATGGATAAGGTGACAAGTCCCTAGATGACCAATCCACTGAATTCAATGACCTTGCCTAGAGATGGTGTGGGAAGGTAATACTGTTGTTAGGTGCCATCAAGTCAGTTCTGACTCATGGTGACATTCTGCACAACAGGACAAAACACTGCCCGGTCCTGCCCATCCTAACAATTGGTATGTTTGAGGTAATTATTGCTTCACTGTGTTAATCCATCTCATTGAGGGTCTTACTCTTTTTCACTAACTCTCCACTTTACCAAGCATGATGTCCTTCTCCAGGAACTGATGTTTCCTGACAATGTGTCCAAAGTATGAAAGACAATGTTGGAGTTTCTCTAGGGCTAGATGTTGTCTGTTCTGTGTACTCTATCTGAAAGTAGTTCATACAGACCCCAAAGCAGCTGGGGGATCAGGGTATTTCCATCTCAGTGGGCAGCCCAGGGGGAGAGGTCCTGTTAGTCCAGGGCTGGTCAGATCTGGAGCAGGTCATACCTGATTTTAGGTGCTGGGCTTGGTGCTGCTAGCTTCCCACTCCATTTGTTCATCTCTGACCACTGAGAGTGCAGGACATTTTCTAGGCATGTATGAAGTGTGCACAAGAAAAATCTCAGACATCTCTCTCTGCCAGTAAGTGGTGTGAATCTGTACCACCAACTGTCCTTTTGTCTCACAGACTGCGCAACAGTTCAAGATGGCTATGCCACACTTGGCTGGTTGTCACAAATTACCTGTTTTCTTTCCCCCTACCACAAACATCTGTTCTGGTGTGTTCTGGAATGGTGCTGTACAATAGACCTACAGTTCAGTGATTTAAACTCATGAACTGCTGCTCAGAAACACTATACAGGGTCGCTATGAGTCAGAGCCAACTTGATGGTACTTAACAACAACAATACATATCTATTCAGCTACTTCTCCTAGTTATGGCTAGTCCAGACTGACTAGAACCATCTCTGCAAGTTTTGAACCAGGGCTGACCTGAATTGAGGCACTGGGGTTGATGTGACTAATTCCCCAGTCCTTTGATAGGACTCAAAACAGCAACACTCAACTCTGTGTAGCTCCAACCACTGAGAGAGCAACTCCAATCCCCTAGCTACTGACTCCAACCAAGGAGAGAATGGCTGCAACCACCAAGAGGTGGGTGGGGGTCAGCCAAGTCTCTTGTCAGTTGATGAGTATGGGAGCAAGAACAAAATCTCACCTTTATCTCTGGGAATCACCTGTATGTTCCTGCAATGCTGGTATGCTGTTTTGTCTCTGAAGCCATTCACAAATTTAAAGATAGCTGTGCCACGTCTGGTCTGCGAGTGACACAGGTTACCAGTCTGTCTCCTTTTTTTTAAAAAAAAATTTTTTTTGCCACTTCTGTTCAGCTTTCTCTTCTACTAAAGCATGCAACCATGCAGTCCACTTTTCTGTGTCTTCTTCTGAAGCTCACGATTCCTGCACTATCATCTGCATCTTTTTTATTTGGTTTTCCGTATCTTTGTTGTAAAAGGTCTGTACAGTGTTATTGATTAGTCTGCCATCTTGCTGCCTTCCCTCCATTATCTTCTAATTCCATTTTCCCACAAATTGTTTTTGAAGCCCCCTCATATACTGGATGCTAGTTTAGAGGATATACAGTATTCTGGAGAACATTGCTCCAACCCTTCAAGACATTGCCACTTTACTGACACTGAAATTGTCTTTTTAGAAGGCTATTTCATGTTTCTACCAAGCCACCTGTTTCCAAATTATAGTGAACATGGTAAAATCAGTGAATTTTATGAGCACAGGCTCACTTCTGTACTTCATTTGTTGTGAAGTGAGTCCCGTGATCTAAGGCGATGTTGTGGGGAACACCATGATTGAATGCATGGAATACCATATAAGTCCACAGATAGTAGTTTTGGCAGAAACATTACAAGCAGGGAAGGTAAATCCATATCCAAAGTCAGTTTATAATCCTGTTAGAATAAAATGCTGCCCTTTCCATGATGAAAATGGTCCATTGTAATCAGTCTGCTTTCTGGTTGATCACCCCAAGTGATAGTTTCATATCATGGACTCAGTGTTGGTCTTTGCTGCTGGCAGAATTGGCAGTCAGCAATGGCTGTAAACAAACCAACCTTGATAAGTTGACATCCATATTGCTGAGCCCATGTACAACCCCAATCCTCCCACTGTAGCAACTTTGTTCATGAGCCTATTGGGCAATGGGATAAGAGGATAACTGGTTTCCATAGAACATGTCATCGTATCTACTTAATTGCTCAAATCCTTCTCTGCCAAGTTCATCTTTAGTGAGCATTCACATGAGACACAAATATCTCCACCTTCTTGGTCCATTCAGAGAGATCTGTCTCATACCTCTTTTTTTTCTAATTTTGCAATCAGGTCCTTTCTGGTTCTTTATCATCCAGTCAAACTATTGGCCATAGCCCATGACTCAGTATACATTCACACATCTGGACATTTCTCTTCCTAAGCAAAGTACAAAATTGTGTACACTGCGTGAAATTCTGCCCATTGGGAGGATTCCCCTTCATCACTGTCCTTCAGCGAGGTCCCAGAAAAGGGCTATACAGTGCTGCTGCTGTCCACTTATAAGTGATGCTTGCATATTTTGCAGAACAATCTGTAGAAGAAGCATGCATTTTCTCTCTCTCAGTCAACTGATCATAAGAAACTCCACTTGAATTCATAGGTGCAGACTAGGAAAGGGAAGATAAAGTAAAAGGAGTGGAGACAATGGACATTTGATCACTAGTTCTTGCAACTTACTTGTGCCTTCAGGTCCTGCTTGAGCACAGTCTTGCATATAAAACTTTTGTTTAAGGACTGAATGTCAGATCATACAACCCAAGTGGCAGAGTAGTATGAATGGCAGCATTAAACCTATTGCAAAAGCTTGTCTTATTCTAGGCCTTGTTCAAAACAAGCAGCTTTTTGGGTCATTTGTTAAATAGGTCAGAGTAGCACATCAAATGAGGGAAATGTTGTCACCAAAATCCAAGGAGGTCCACTAGGCATTATGCTGCATTTTTAGTTGTAGGAGGAACTAGATGCAATCATTTATCCTTCATCTTAGTAGAACTATACATAGGTGGAAGGTTCCTGAATGTTTGCCAAGTTAGTTTCCCACCCTCTAGCATACAAATGCCCTACCAGTAAGTCTAGAGTCCTTGATACTTTTTATTGACTAGGTCTAATCAGCACAGTAAAGAGCTCTGGTAGTATAGTGGTTATGAATCGGGCTGCTAATCTCACAGTCAGCAGTTCGAAACTGCCAGCTGTTCCGTGGGAGAAAGATGAGACTTTCTACTCTCGTAAAGATTTACAGCCTTGGAAACCCTGTACAGGTTCGCTATGAGTCGGAACCGACTCTACGGCACATAACAACAACACAACTATCAGCTCAGTACCATCGATGTAATGACCAGTGTGACATGTTTTGGAAGGTAAAGACGGTCCCAGTAGACTAAATTAGGACAGTGGAGATATATTGCTGCCCTTGCCAGCTAAAGTCAAAGTGTTTCTGGTGACTCTTCAAAACAGGAGTTGACAGAGGTTTTGGCTAGCTCAATAGCTATATTCTAGGTACCAGAAGATGTATTAATTTGCTTTAGAAGTGAAACCACATCTGGAGCAGTAGCTGCAATTGAGTCACCACCTGGTTAATTTTTTTTTTTCTTAAATGTTTTATTGTGAATTATGTGATAGTTTACATGGGAGAACATTAGTTTTACATTCATTCTATCATATATCGTCTCATTTCCATGCTTACAATCCCCTCCATGCATCATCAACCAACCAAAGGGTATACCCTGAAATCCTTCCCCCATACCCCCCAGGTCTTCAGCACACAGTCGCTCTCCCTCTTTGGATCTAAAGTCTCCAGCTGCTCCATCTCTCCACATCATCATCTCTGCCTCCATTTCAGGCATCACTGCTTCTCTGGGTAGTGTCCCACTTTCTGCTCTTCTCCCTTGATAGTCCTAGGGGCCTCCGCTCCTAGACTGAAAAGTTAATCACTCCCCTCCTTGCTATAAAA
>NW_006408676.1:4487163-4535463 GCF_000296735.1 Chrysochloris asiatica | reverse complement strand
TGATCATCCAGTCACTGAAGCCAGGATAAGTGGGTATTATCTGCAAGTGTGGGTGTTCTTATGCATATGCCCTCTCTTCTTATCAGCTGGACGCTTCAGTCTCCACTCTAGTCCTCAGTGGCTATGTCACTGACTCTGGGCTGAGTCACCACCTGGTTAAATTTATAAGAATCCACTGTCGTTATCCAAGATCCATCTATTTTTTGCTCAGGCCAAATATGTCAGTTAAATGGGGATGTACTGGGAATCACCACCTCTGCATCCTTCAGGTCCTTGATGGAGGCAGTAACCTCTTCAGTCCATCTAGGAATGTGGTATTGTTTTTAGTTTGCTATTTTCCACAGTAGGGACAGTTCTAATCACTTCCACTTGGCTTTTCCTACCATAATAGCCCTTACTTTACATGTTAGGGATCCAGTTTGGAGATTCTGCCATTTGTTGTGCATATGTATTCCAATTATGTATTCTAACTGGGGAAATCACTGCAGGATTGATTCAGATACCCACTGGACACAGTGTGAGATGAGCCTGAGCTACTTGTTCTCCATATATCCTCACTCTGTCTGGTGGGTCACAGTGATGTTTTATGTCTCCTAGAATTAGTGTCAATTCAAAGCCAGTGTCCAGTAATCCTCGAACAGTCTGATTATTTCCTTTACTCCAAAGAACAGTCACTCTTGTAAAAGACCATAGATCCTTTCAGGGAAGAATGGAAGAAAGATTAACAGTATAAAATTTTGGCATTGTAGCGAGGTCCTTCTTCCTCAAAGGACCTGGCTTTCTCTTTAGTCAAGGGAATGCGGGTCTATAAAATGGCTTAAGTCTGGGAATTGATTGAGAGGGTGTGAGCATTCTGATGATTCAAGCTAGACTGCCATTCACTTGATTAAGAATTCTTCCTCTTGTACAGATCAAGTATGTCTTCAGTAGAGTTCCATTCTGTTTCACTTCCTTTGGACACCATTGCCTTAGGTCCTTATGAGTCAGACTATTCTTATTACTGCTTTGATTCTGCTGTCCATTATGATAGATAACTACACCGGGCTTTTCTTTGTGGATTAAATGCTGCCACTTGACCTCTACTACAATTGTAGTTAGGTTCCTTAATTCAAATAAGGTAGTCCCCACTGTCAAATCAGGCGTACATAAAATAGCAGTCACAGCAAACTTCAAGGATGCGGGAGCTTCCATCACAAATTTGTTCCACACTGCTGTGGTAAAAGATACATACGCTCAGCATTCCCTGTGGTTCTAAGGTCCTAGCCTGATAAGTCCACTCTAACATACCCTAAGCCTTTGGATACCTTCTTCTATAGTACACCAAGGCTGGCCTGGTACATCATCATAATTTGGTATAGGCTATCATGAAATTTGTGATTCAGTGAGCCAACCAAATAACTGTTAGATCCTTTCCTGATGTCTTGAGCTAAAACATTGAATGAAGAATCTATACTTCTTGGGCCCATATCAATAGACTCAGAATATTCCAAGTTTATATCCCTTCCACCTTTATCCCATACCCTTAATAGCCATTCCCACACATAATCTCCATCTTTCTGTTGGTCTGTATTTTAAATACCAAGCAGTTCCTTTGGAGTATAATGTCTCTCTTCCTGTGTCACAATTTGTACTTTACTGCTATGGCTCACTGGATCTTAGATCTAACTATAGATCTTGAACCTGTAACAATTGTGGGATGTTTGGTAAGGCATCTGCACTCAGTGATGCCCCAGGTGATAATAACTCATCAAGCACAGCTGGGTTAATCCCATCCATGAGTATAAGATGTTTGATTGGCAGTAATGACTCAATGGAATTTAGGGCCTCTGTATTCCAAGTCTCCTGATTACATGCAGATATATCCCTATCTCAAGTTTAAGGATTGCATATCTTCACAGTCAATTCCCTCATTTTAGCTTTGGAAACCATTTGAGGTTGAGAATTCAATTGATGTTGTAATCTATCCACTCTTACAATAAACACTCTGGGTTTGATGTTCAACAATATTATCTGTTTACTACAAGAAATAAGACTTTCTTTCATGGCACAAATGGAAACTTTAAGGTCTTTAATGTGGTGTTTGAGCTTTGAAGCCCTGATCTCATCTCTTTCCTTCACCACCTTGTCTAGTATAAGTAGGATCGACCAACCAACTTGCCTGTATTTTTCATCCTGATAAAATTGCAGTAAAGTATCCAACTCATGATCTTCTAGATCCTCACTTCTCACCAACACTTGATCTATTGGAGGTGATATTTTATGTATTAATATTGCCACCTCACACCATGGTTTAATAGCACCCTTGTTACCAAAAGAAGCAGTTATCAGTGCAGTTAAGACTAATCAAACATGAGAACCAATTTTAAAAAGTCATTCTTTTAATTTCATTTATTTAGAACCAGTCCTAATACCAAATGTGCTCTATAGACACAAAACCAGTGATGCTTATATATACATTTATATAGCGAGACTGACAGGTTCCAAGTTCACGAGTCAGATATCAGTCTGTAGGCTTCTCCTGACTCATTACAGCTACATAGGTTTATGAACCCCAAATTGGCGTCAGACAGCAGGCTGCTGGTTGTAGAGTTGAATGAATTCAAAGTTGGCAAGTAAAATGACAGGCTGATGACAAGCAAGTTAATGGCTTCCAGGATGGTAGGCAATATTTTAGGCCATAGGTTAGAGTCTAAAGAAATTGAGGTCAGATGATGACAAGTCATATACAAGATCCAGATCCAGAAAAAATAGGCGACTCCTGCCAGAACTCCCATAGAAATCTTGGTACCAGGCCACACCTCCAAGGACATCTCCTTTCAAATTGACCAGCTGCTCATAGCAGATCTCATCAAAGAAATGATTACATTATATCAGATGTGCTCATGGGGATGACTACATCATGACTGGCAGATCACTGAGCATCACCTAGCCAAGTTGACAAGCAACTTTAACCAACACAAATATATATAAACATATCACACATTTTTGCCAATTCAAGTTTGTACAGGTATACAGCTTGCTGGTATTAATTACATTAATTGATGCATAACTATTACCCTTAATTAGTGCAAATTTTCCACATCATAAACAGACACTTAGTGCTCATCACAAATCAGTTGACCATAGATGTATGGTGTTAGAGACTGAATTACATTTCCTAAAAATATGTGTTGTAAATCCCAACCCCTACATCCACCCATGGTTATGATTCCAGTCAGGAATGTGTTTTATTTATTATATTAAAATGTATTAGTATAGAGTATGTCTTAAAGAAAACTTTTGATCTGTAAGAGGATATTAAGCCAGCAAGAAATCAAGCAAGTGGAGAAGAAAGCTTGATGGCATGCCACATATAGATTATCAAGAAGCAGAAGACAAAAAAGAGAAGGACCTTCCCCCAACAGAGGAGGAGAGCCATCCTATAAAGTCAGGATCCTAAATCCGGATGTCTAGCCTCCTAATTTGTGAGAGAAGGAGCCCAGAGGGCATGGATTAGAGGTTGACTGCAAACTGAAAGGCCAGCAGTTCAAAACCATCAGACACTCTGCAGGAGAAAGATGTGGATGTGACAGTCTGCTTCCATAAATTTCACAACCTTTGAAAACCTATGACTCCAAATGGTTATGCTATGAAAGAATCAATTTGTATTTGTTAATTCCACCCACATGTGGTATTTCTGTTGTAACAGCACTAGATAACTAAGACATATGTGTTTATATCTGAGTTTTGTATTAGATTCCTTTGATCTATGTGTCTATCATTAAGCAAGTACAAGGCTGCTTTAATTACTGTAGCTGTGTAATATGCTTTTAAGTCAAGAAATATGAGGTCTATTTTGTTCTTCTTCAAAGTTTTTGGGCTATTCGTGGACCTCTTGCCCAATTATATTTCTTAATGAAATAGATAGAGGCAGAGGCAGTTCTCCAAGGAATCATGCTATAAAATATTTTTATTTAATATATGGTGAATGGAAAAATACTAGCTTGCTCCAAATCATTTCTCATTAGCATGGCTAATTTCTTGTTTGAGCTAGTTTTACAACTGAACCCGTCCCCAGCAGCTCTTTGAAAACCCTCAGAGATTTCCTGACTTACTGGTCAAATCAAGAGGTTGTACTGAATACTCATTCTATTTAAATCCCTTAGGGTTTTCTAAATCTTCCAAAAGAAGAAAACTAGCTTATTACTGTGGCCATTAGGAACATAGGTTCCATCTGCTGGACCAGGAACTTTCTAAATTGTAGACGTCACTTACTGGAACTTTGTATTTCTGTAACTTTTGGGGTCCTGTGCCAAATTTGACAGAAATTGATTTTAAATTATAGAAGAGGTACCCACTTAAGACTCTTTTGTGTAGTGCCATTTTGTTTTAAGGATGGCAGAATCAAGCACTTCAAATGTCTTGGAGAATTCTGAGCCATAAAGTGACTACTGACATGATGTGGTGTAGTAGGAAAAACTACAGCTGGGAGTTGGGAGACTGGGGTTCTCATCTCATTGGTGCTACTTAAACAGTTATGAGTCATTAGGCTAAATAAATACTTACCAAGAATCTTAGAGCTTCATATGTTAAGCATCATCTTTGCTCTAAATGGTCTAGAAGTTTCTTTCTCATTCTGTAACTCTAATTAATGGTCACAGATTTAGTTTATGGATCGTCTGAATTTAGAATTGTGAATATCAGAATGCAAACCCAGTGTTCTTTCCTTTCTACCAGATAGATTTGAACTATGCCTCAATACAGTTTGTGAAAATTGGTTAACTTCATTAACAGTTACCATGGAACAGAAACAGGAAATGCCAGAAGGATGAGCTGAAACACAGACCTCATTTTGTTCGGTCAATTAGAAAATGGACTGAAGCTTCCAAATCTATTTCATGTGGGCAGCTGCTATTAGACCTAATTTGAAAAGTCATTGGCATTGACTTAAAAATTTGTAGACTTCCTCTCAGTCAGTTAACTCAAAGTCCTTAACCTTATATTCAGCACTTATTACCTTTGTTAAGCAAAGCAAACCTTATGATCTTTCCTTCATAGGTAAATGGAATCAAGAACTTGAAAGTTATTTGTACAACTTGGTCAACTCAAATCCACCCCATCTTTGCCCTTGTCTTACCCCAGTTGGCATCACTGTTTAGTCTCTTCTAGAGTGCCTAAATGTCTATAAACTTCTTTAGCAATGAGTTGAAAGAAAACTTACCTTTCTGCATTTCATATAATATTTGTCTTGTAATTTTATTGTTGTTAATTTGTAAAGCAATCCACTCAAATGGAGTACCTTTCCTTCTGTAAATGTATGTGTTGTGTCATTCTGCAAGCACTGGTCTTCAAATCTCATGATGTTTCACCATATACTATCTTCCATAGCACCCAAATTACACAGTACTCAGAAGCATGTTATAAATGTGGGACATACAACCTTTGCTACTCCCAGTCAGCAAGTGACAAAGTAGAGGCACTTTTAAGAGTTGACCAAGATTAAAAATTTGAAAGTAAATAAAAAAGCATTACTATAAAATTATTGCTCTTGTTGTTCAGTGCCATCAAGTTGGTACCTACTCATAGAAACTTTATGCACAACAGAATGGCACACTGTCCGGTGCTCCTGCAATCTCACAATTGTTGGAATGCTTGAGCCCATTGCTGCTGTCATGGTGCCAATCTAGCTCATTGGGGGGGTCTTCCTCTTTTTCACTGACTTCTACTTTACCAAGCTTGGTGTCTTTCTGCAGGGACTGGTCCCTCCTGATAATATGTCTAAAGAATAAGACCATCCTGGCTTCTAAGGAGCTTTTTGACTGTACTTCTTCCAACATATATTTGCTTGTTTTTCTGGCTGTCCATGGTATTTTTAATATTCTCCTCTAATACCATAACTCAAATGAGTTACAATTTTCCTTATTCATTGTCCAACTTTCATATGCATATGAGGCTATTGAAAATTCCATAGTTTGGGGCAGATGCACTTAAGTTCCCAAACTGACATCTTTGTTCTTGAACACTTTAAAGAGCTCTGTGCAGAAGAATTGCCTAGTTCAACACCCATGGATGGCATGGGTCAGACACACTTTTTGTACTCAACCTGACATCTTTGCTTTTCAGTACTTTAAAGAGGTCTTGTGCCACAGATTTGCCTAATGCAATGTATTGTTTGATTTCTTTACTGCTGCTTCCATGAGTGTTGATGGTTGATCCACTCAAAATAAAGTCTTTGATAACTTCAGTCTGTTCTCCATTTACTATGATGTTACTTATTGGTCCAGTAGTGAGGATTTTTGTTTTCTTTATATTGAAGTATAACCCATACCAAAGGCTGTGGTCTTTGATCTTCAGTGAGTATTTTAAGTCTTCTTTTTCAGCTTGTTTGCTGAAAGAGAAGACTTAAAAATACTGCATGTGTTATCTGCATGTCTCAGGTTGTTAATGAGTCTTCCTCCAATCCTGATGCCATATTTTTCTTCATATAACCCAGCTTCTTAGATTATTTGCTCAGTATACAGATTGAATAAGTATGGTGAAAAATACAACCTTGAAGCACACCTTTCCTAATTTTAAACCATTCACTGTTCCCTTGGTTGGTTTGAACTTATGTACAGGTTCCTCATGAGCACAATTAATTGCTCTGGAATACTCATTCATTATAGTGCTGTCTAAGTTTGTCATGATCCACACAATTGAAAGCCTTGGCACAGTCAATAAAACACAGGTAAACATCTTTCTGGTGTTGTGTACTTTCAGCCAAGATCCATCTTACGTCAGCAGTGATATCCCTAGTTTCAAGTCCCCATCTGAATCCTTCCTGAACCTCTGGCAGCTGCCTGTAAATGTACTGCTGCAATCCTTTTTAAGTTATCTAGCAAAAGCTTACTTGCATGTAATAATTATGATATTGTCCAATGATTTCCACATTCTCTTGGGTCATGTCTTGCAAATTTCTTGACATTGATACCATTATTAAACAAAAATATCAAAATGTGAAGATATTGTTTCTCCATATATCCTCATTTAGGTCTATATACTTTTGAAGATAGCATTTCCAATCTTTCTAATGCTTCCCTGAGGAATTCTCTCCTCTTTGATTTACACCACATCAAAACAGCTGTTTTGGTATTCTTGAGGGACTAGAATCTGTTCTTCTTAAATATTCTTTGGATTTTTGGAACAAAAATAAGTCTGAAGAGGCAAAATCGGTCTGTAGGGTGGATGGGGTAAAGTTCCCAATTACATTTTTCTAGGACAGCCCTTGCTACTCTCAAACACCGATCAGGTGTATTGTCTTGTTCGGGAAAAAAAATTCATCAGCACAACTTTTCTGTCCTTTTCCTCAACAATGCAGTTTTCAGTTTTCTTAAAAGTTCTTCCAGTAAGTCCCTTTGTCCTGTGTTCTTCAATAAAATCTATCAAGATTGCCCATTTGGAATAATTTTTTTAAAAAAGCTTCCATTCACCCAAGCTCCTAAAATGCTTCTCTGTATTAATTTTAATTAGCATAGCAGGTTCTCTTAGATGTCACTGTTTTGACTGGACCCTTTTTCCTTTCATTTCTTGAAGGCACCCTAACAAGGCAAAGACAAGTGTATTACTGATCACAGAGACACATTTTATTTGGAATAAACCTGTGTACATATGAATCAGAACTCTGATAGCCAGACTTTTTGACTTACCCTCACAGTGTGTTGGTTAAGACTGGTGCTCTGGACTGCTTGCATTTGTAACTCTCTATGCCTTTCTGTTGTGTATGTAAAATGGGGATAATAATGCCTTGCTTATAAAGTTGCTTTATAATAAGAATTCAATAGTTTTAGCTCTTCTTTTTACCATCATGACTTGTTGCTGCTAAGTGCCATTGAGTCATTTCCGACTCATAGCCTCCCTATATAGTCTTTCTGAGGAGCAGCTGGTGAGTTTAAACTGCTGGCCTTGCAGTTCAAACTGACACTATGATTGAGTGTTTATTCTACTGTACTACACCAAGACTATCATCACTGCTATTACCACCATAATAATCATAATTTGATCATTGACTATCAGTGACAAAACAAGTCACATATGTAATTCCTTAAATTTTCTATAAATGACCTATAAGTTCTAGAGAATCAAGACAGTGACACTTAAAAAAGGAGATAGATTGTTGTGTTGTTGTTGAGTACCATCAAGTCGGTTCCAACTCATTGTGACCTTGTGTAGGGCTTCTGAGAAGTGACTGATTTGAACCTCTGTCCTTGTAGTTAGCAATCTAGTGCTTATCCTATAGTGTCACTTGCATCTGCTTTGATAGAATAACAGCCAAGGAGGCAGAGAAATATGAAAAAAAGGAGATGGTCTCCTTCTACAGCCTTTAGTAATTTGGCAGGAAAATAATAGTAAGCACAGTTTATTTTCTTTTGAATAGCTGGGGGAGATGTTTGAGTTACCATGCTTACTGGAAGGATGAATTTAGACTCTTCTTAGATGCCTTCCTTGGCAGCACGGAAGTAGCAAGCATGAAGTCTCTGCTTTTGTTTTGTCTATATCATCCAAAAACCTGAATCCCTGAGATGTTCTAGGATAAAGTCAATCTACAGAATCTGGTTTGATGACAGGATGGTTGGAGATGGAGATCTGGTCTTCTGTCTGCAATGACAGGATTTTGCTAGTTTGGAGAAGGTAGCTGAACAGGTGACAGTGAGCTCACTGATTTCCTTGGAGAGAAGGGACCAGCAGATTTGCACAAACTGTTTCTGTCCCCGTCATCTGTTTTGGCAACTCCCACCATCATGGAGGCTAAGAATTTAAAAGATTCAATCAAACCAGATGCTCCCTCCCATCCCTTATGAACATTGGTCAGGATTGGGGCTTAAAGTGAAAAGGGGGGCATCTTTTGGGTAGATATGATTCTGAGGCAGATTCTATAGAAGAGGGTGAGTGAGATCTTCACTTTGGGAAATTTCTAAATGGAAATATTGATTTAGACATACAGCCTGTAGATGAAAGGACATGTATTGAACACATATGTATCTTAGAATTTCACAAATATTAATGGTAATTGTTGGGATTGTTATTCACATTTAACTGATGAGCAAACTAAAACTCAGAAAGTTCTGATACTCTGCCAAGATCACACAGTAGAACTTGAACCTAGATACACTGATTCTGAGTTCAGTTCTTCACTGATAACATGGTTAAGCCCTTGGAAAATGTTACCATTGAGAAAGAAGTGGGAACAGTGACTGTCTTCAACCCTTAAGATTTCACTTTTTGTGTGTCCAGAAAAACCTCATCCATCTATTTATCATTACTTCTATCTACTCATCCATCTGTCCACTCATCTATTCATCCACACATTTATTCATTTAATAATTTTTTAGCACATACTTTCCAAGACATTATATGCCATGCTGTTGCTTCTAAGGGATGTTCAGCTGGTTGTAACTCCTGTTGTTGATTTTGTAGGTGCCATTGAGTCAGTTCTAACCAAAAGCAACTACAGACAACAGAATGATATACTTCCATTTCTGTGCGTCCATTTCTGTGTCATCCTCACAATCACTGTTACACTTCAGCCCATTGGTATTGCCACAGTGCCAATCCAAGAAGGTCTTCCTCTTCTTTACTGGCACTCCACTTTACCAAGCAAGAAATCCTTTCCCAGGGACTGGTCCCTCCTGATAATATGTCCAAAGCATGAGAAACAAAGCCTGGCCATCTTGACAGTTAAGGTGTATTGTGGCTATACGTCTTCCAACATAGATTTGTTTGTCCATCTGGAAATCCATGGTATTTTTTTTTTTTTAATGTTATATTGTGAATTATGTGATAGTTTACATGGGAGAACATTAGCTTTACATTCATTCTATCGTATATCATTTCTTTGCCATGGTTACAATCCCCTCTATGCATCATCAACCAACCAAAGGGTATACCCTGCAAGCCTGCCCCCCTGGTCCTCAGCACACAGTCCCTCTCCCTCTCTGGGTCTAGAGTCCCCAGACAGTCCATGTTTCGACGTCATTGTCTCTACTTTCATCACCGGCATCACTGCTTCTCTGGGTAGGGTCCCGCTCTCTGCTCTTCTCTCTTAATGGTCCCAGGGACCTCCACTCCTGGACTGCGAAGTCACTCATTCCCCTCCTTTTGCTACACAACGTCTACCTTTACATTTCCAACCATCACAGTCAGTCCTGATAGCAATTATTCACTATTGTATCACAAGAGACCTATCCCCATCTCCTTTCATCAGCCCCGACCAGACAGATTGGATACTACTCAGTGGAGATTCTACCGTCCTCCATGCCCTCTGGATCTAGACTCCCTCTTGAAAGTTTGTAAGCCAGTCACTTCTTGTCTTTGTAGCCACCCCATTTTGGGTCGCCAATGTCCAAGTTGCCCATCCCTGTCTACCCTGTATAGTGAGGGGTGGAAGTGATCTTTGCTGTAAAGATTTGTTGTCTCTTTTGAGCTACTGCATCCATAGGTGTAGGTCAAGTTCATCAAATTGTATCAGATTACTCTTTTTGTCCTCTTCTTTATTCTTCTAGTTGAGCTCTGTTCATCCAGCCATTGAAGCCAGGTCAAGTGGGTATTATCTGCAAGTGTGGATGTTCTTATGCATATGCCCTCTCTTCTTATAAGCTGGATGCTTCACTCTCCACTCTAATCCTCTGTGGCTATGTCACTGACTCTGGGCCCAAGAACCCCCAGGTCTTCTTACATTGCTGGCCAACCAGGTCTCCACCTGGGTTCACAGGAGTCCATTGAATGTTGTAGGGTTTAGCTCGCAGCTTCATTGCTATTTTTCCCTTACTTCTCCTTATTGGTGACCCATGTTGTCACCAATCCGAGTGCATTCCTGCTCGTGTATTCCCACTGAGTCTTAGTCTTTGCAGGGGGTTTGTTCTGAGGGGACCCGACCACTTGTCTTGATGTCTCCTGGGTGAGCAACTTGCTTGGTCTTATAGAAATCAGTCGGACTGCCATTATTGTTTTGTATTTTTCCTGTCTTTCTTTCAAGAAGTATCTTCTGTTCTTCTAGCCACTCCAGACTGGTCTACTTGTCCTTTTCAGTGGGAATTTCCCACCTCAGAAGATTCTGGATGGGTTTCAGGATTTCACCTATGGTCCTATGTAATGCAAAGGCTCCATAGGAAGCCTCCTTCACTGGTCATGTTGTGGCCCCATTTTAGGTATTCCAATCAGTTATAGGCAGGAGATGGATTTACAAGCTTTCTATGGTAATATTTCTGGCAATTCCTTTTTATCCCCCTCAAGTGTCAATTTTATAATGGTATGCAAGGGAAACCAAGATTCAAAAGACAGCCAAGCATCTTAACATTATCTCCCCCCCCCCCTTTTGCCGATTCTAACCATGTCACAATCCCAGAGCCCTGTTGTTTCAAGGTTGTGCATACATCATTATTTACCTCTGCCCCACTTAGCCCATGGAAACCTGTCTAATTGTTTTCCTATCAGCCTTGTTCTTCCATTCCCCTCCCCCTTCTCATATATTGCCCCTCTCACCAGCACCCAAACTATCTTGTGTCTATTCCCTACCCTGTGGTCCACTTTCCCCTCCCTCCCCTTATTGTACCCCCCACATTTGGTAACCAGCAAAGAACCCACCCCCACTCTGCTTTAGTATGGGTTCTTTTTCTTAGTCTTTTACAATAGTGGTCCTATACAGTATTTCTCCTTTTGTGACAGACTGATTTCACTCAATATAATGTCCTCAAGTTTCATCCATGTTATGTGGTAGCTTACAGCTTCCTTGTTGTTCTTCAAGGTATCATAATATTCCATTGTATGTATGTCCCACATATGTCCCACAGTTTCTTTATCCATTCTTCAGTTGATGGGCAGTTAGGCTGTCTCCATCTTTTTGCTATTGTAAATAGTGCTGCTCTGAACATTGGTGTGCATATATCTACTTGTGTTATGGCTTGTATTTCTTGTGGGTAAATACCAAGTAGAGGGATTGCAAATCCATGGTATTTTTAATATTCTTTTCCACCGTTATATTGATCAAATACTTTAAATCTTCTATAGTCTTTCTTATACATTGTCCAACTTTCACGTGCATATGAGTCTATTGAAAATACTTGGATTAGATGTACCTTAGTCCTTAAATTGACATCTTTCTCTTGAGCATTTTAAAAAGGTCTTGTACAACAGATTTGCCTAGTGCAATATGTCATTTGATTTCTTTACTGCTGTATCCATGAGTGTTAATGATTGATCCTAACAAAATGACGTTTTTGACAATCTTAATCTTTTCTCCATTTATTATGGTTTTTATATGTTGGCCCAGTGGTGAGAATTTTATTTTCTTTACATTGAGGTGAAACCTGTACCTAAGTCTTTGATTTTCTTCAGTATTTTAAGTCTTTTTCTCATTCAGCAAGCAAAGTTATAACATCTGCATTTTGTAGATTGTTAATGAGTCTTCTTCCAAATCCTGATGCAGCATTCTTCTTCATATAATATAGTTTCTCAGATTATTTGTGTAACATACAGATTGAGTAAGTATGCTGAAAGAATACAACTCTGACACACTCCTTTCCTGATTTCAAATCAATCACTGTCTCCTTTGTTCTGTTTAAACAACTTCCCCTTGATTTGTGTTCCAAATTTCTTGGCATAGATCAATGAGTGCCTCCAGTGCTGTATCAGTTTGTTGAAAGATTTTAACTTTTCTTCCATGGATTCCCATGGAAGGTGCCTTCAGTACACCTTGGACTTCTTTCTTTACAACCATTGGGTCTTGAAATCATTGAACATCAACGATTCCTTTTTGATACAATGACTCTTTGTATTCTTTATATCTTTCTGTATCATTCACTATTTTGCCCTTGGTGTTGTTGTTGCTGTTAAGTGCCCTCAAGTCAATTCCAACTCACAATGACCTTTCATAGTGTTTCTGAGGATTGACTGGTGAGGTTGAACCACCAATCTTGTAGTTCAAAACTACTTTTCTGTCTGGTGCTTTATCATGTGATCTCCAGCCTCATTTCTAATATCAAGGTCATGTTTTCCAACTACTGATCCTTACTCTTTGTTTGCAATTTTTGCATTCCAATTAACAGTAATTGTCAATTCATGTTAATACTGATATTCTATCAATTGCAAACTGAAGAAGTTGCTTGTTGTTATTGTTGTTAAGTGCCATTGTTTCAGTTCCCAACTCATGGCGACCATGTTTAGGGTTTCCAAGAAGCAACTGGTGAGCTTGAATCACCAACCTTGCAGTTCAAACTGACCTTGAAGTCCAGCACATTAACCCGTAGTGCCATACCAGGAAACCAAAGTTGACAGAATTCTTCAATTTCATCATCATTGGCTTTAGTGGTTCGTGCGCAGATTTAAATAACAGCGATACTATGTTGTTGTTGTTGTTGTTGTTATGTGCCACAGAGTCAGTTCCGACTCATAGCGACCCTGTACATGGTTTCCGAGGCTGTAAATCTTTACAGGAGCAGAAAGTCTCATTTTTCTCCCATGGAACAGCTTGTAGTTTTGAACTGCTGACTGTGAGATTAGTAGCCTGACATGGAACCACTACACTACCAGCAGTATAAGACCCATGAAATCATTTGGTCTGGCCCTTCCTAGGCAACTGCAGCTCCAGCCATCACATTGTTAGCGACCTTATGTATAGCAGAATGAAACACTGCCTGATCCTGGGCCAACCTCACTACTGTTGCCACACTTGACTCCATCGATGCTGTCACTTGGCCAATCCATCTCATTGGGGGTCTTCCTCTTTTCCTCTGACCCTCCACCTCACCAAACATGATATCCTTCTCCAGTGACTGGTCCCTCCTGACAACATGTCCGAAGTATGAGAGACGAAGTTTGGCCACCCTGGCCTCCAAGGAGCACTCTGGCTGCATTACTTCCAAAATGCATATATTGGTTCTTGTGGCAGCCCATGGCACTTTCAATATTCTCCTCCAACAACATAATCCAAAAGCATCATTTCTTGTACGGTCTTCCTTATTCACTGTCCAGCTTTTGCATGCATATGAGGTTATTGAAAATACCATGGCTTGGGTCAGGTGCACCTTAGTCTTCAAGCTGACAACTTTGCTATTCAATGCTTTAAAAAGTTCTTGTGAAGCAGATTTGTCTAATGCAATATGTCGCTTGATTTCTTGACTGCTGCTTCCATGAGTGTTGATAGTTGATCCAAGAAGAATGAAGTCCTTGACAACTTCAATCTTTCCTTCATTGATAAGAATGATGTTTATAGGGGTCAGTTATTTAAATGTTTGATCAAATATAGCAGGGTAATTTTTAAGTCAATAATTTTCTATGGCCCCTGACTGATGCTATCAATTTTGACAGAAAAAAAAGTCCCCTACTTCTATTTTGGGGTATCATTTAAGAAGAAGAGGAGGGCAAAAGTTAGCAAATAGGAGCAACTATCCAGTAGACAGCAAGCAATTAAGCAAACTAACAAGAACGTGTAGTGTCACAGAAGTCTGAAGAGAAAAGAGTTTCTTATAAATGCTGCTAAGAAGAGAGAAATAAAATGGGAAGAGTGAAATGACTTTTGGTAATTTGGTAACAGTGAGTAAATTGATGATCTTGATAACAGCTGTTTTGTTAGAATGGATGGTGTTGAAAGCACAATTGTAGTAGGCTGAGAAGGGAATGGGAGGTAGAAAAGAGGAAAGATGGTTAATATAGACAACACTTTTCTCAATTCACTTCTAATTACACTTAGTCCCATACTGCAACAGCTAGATATTGACAAGACTTTGAAAAGTCATTTGCTGTTCCTAAAATAACCATAGTAAATGGGAAAAAGCCAATTTGTGGTCCCTCTTTGTGTTTTCAACAGTTTTCACTAGAAGGAAATTATTCCTTCTTTTGGTCTGACAGATTTATATCCATTTTAATTCTATGGCAATGAAGACTCACAGTTCTGCTCTATGATAAAGTGTTTAGCACATTAAAGTTATCAGGAAGGACCAATCCCAAGAGGACATCAAGCTTGGTAAAGGAAAGGGTCAGTAAAAAGGAGGAAGACCTTCAATTAAATAAAATTGACACAATGGCTACATTACTCATTACCGTAGTAGTGAGGGTGGCACAGGATTGGGTGCTTTGTTCTGTTGTGCAGAGTCACTATGAGTTGAGACTACAGCACCTAACAACAGCAGTGGTTCATTAATGTTGTTGTTGTTGTCAGGTGCCATTGAGTAGGAACCGACTCATAGCGACCCCATGCACAGCAGAACGAAACAATGTCCGATCCTGGGCCAACCTCACTACCGCTGCCACACTTGACACCATCAATGATGTCACCTGGCTGATCCATCTCATTGGGGGTCTTCTTCTTTTTCTCTGACCCTCCACCTTACCCAGCATGACATCCTTCTCCACAGACTGTTCTCTCTGGACAATGTTCATTAATAGGTCACCCTCTACTCAAATGTTTTCATAGTACTTTAGTATTTCTACTGGTCCATTCCCAACTCTTTAAGATGGATATCCTTGTTGTTGTTAAGTGCCATTGAGTCAATTCCGACCCATAGCAACCCTGTATAGGATTTCCAAGGAGTAGCTGGTGAGCTTGAACTGCCAACCTTGTGGTTCAAACATCTTTACAGTCTGGTGCATTAACCCACAGCACCATACCAGGACTCCTGGATATCCTTATATGTGGTTTTATTCAGTTACCAGAGGCCAATGACTATATTTGCTTGTATACTGGCTTCCTTCATGCATATGTGTGTTCCCAGAAAGAAGAAACTGCCTACTAACATGTTCATGACTGACACATAGTATGTTATCACTAAACTTTTCTTGTTTCTTGAACTCTCTTGTAATCTGCATTTATTTGTTTGCTTCTTTTTAAATTATAATAATGATACTCTAGACAAAACAGTAAATATGGGGAGGGGTGTGTGTGTGAGACATTTACTATAAAAACAATTGTTTGAAGAGGGAAATATGGTTTTATTCCCCCTGCTATCAAAATATACTTAAGTCATTATTCATTTTGGTGAAGTAATATTCCCGTGTTATTTGTTCTATCTTCACATCTAGACTCTCCATTTCTGGAAAGAATGTTGAGTCTAATTCTTTACAAATAACTTGCTTTCTTACATGCTACTGTTGTTTTCAATATAAATGGGGAAGAGAGTCTGGATGACTCTCCATTAGAGGTGTACTATTAAAATTGTCAATTTTCTGAAATACATGGTTGAAGAACCATCATTTTTCCCCCACTGTTTGTTACCCTAAACTATAGACCTGTCACTAGGCAATGTTCTAGCGTGTGGATACAGAGAAGCTGTGGGAAGATCCAACTGGCACTTAAATTACATTCTCCCTTTGATTTGGAAGACATTTTGTGCCACTTAGTAGAATTCCAATATAGTTGGTTCCATAGAGGAGGGGCCTAACCTTTTACAAATATCATTGCTGCAATGACTGAAACAAAATTAAGCCATCAAAACAGCAGGGCTGGTTTTTCTATCCAGATAGTCATGGAATTAAAATCACAGCAAGATTTTGTGGGCTTGTCTGCACTCTCGCAATGGTGTTCACAACTTCACATCCTCTCTAATCTGGAGCAGACCACTTAGCCCACATTTGTTTAGTCTACCTACAAACTTCAGAATATTTCAGTGAAAGTCTTCTTTAAAAGAAGACACTATATAGGGCAGAAATGTCACTTCATGAGGCAAAATTGCTTTTTCCTCTCTGATAGATTTTGCACATAGATATATGTAGTATGTATATGCATATAATATACAATAAAATATGTATATTCTTCCAGACTGCTTAGCATATTTGACTATTTCCATCTGGGATCTAAAAATACAACTGTGTTCTAGTTGTCCTATCCTTCACCTTCAGAAAGAAGATCCTCTAAGTTGAATGTGACCACAAACTACAGAAGATTTGTAAGCAAAAAGGTACCATGTTTGTGGTTGACCAGGCATCTTATAGATAGGTTATACAAAAATAGAGATGTGGGTAAGAACAATCTTAGCAGAAAGCAGAGATGACACTAAAAACCTATTTACTTGTGCTTTATTGATTATGAAAATGCATTCAACTGAATAAATTATAACCAACAATGGATGCCATTAGGAAGAATTGGAATTCCAGAACAACTAATCATGCACAGGTGGAACCTGTACATAAGCCTAGAGACAAGTCAGTCATCCGAACAGAACAAGGGGATATTGAATGGTTTAAAATCAGGAAAGGTGAGTGTCAGGGTTGCATCCTTTATTATACTTATTCAGTCTATATGTTGAGCAAATAATCTGAGAAGCTGAATTATATGAAGAAGAAATATGGTGTCATGGTTGGAGGAAGACTCATTAACAACCTTAGATGACACAGATGGCACAACCTTGCCTTCTGAAAGTGATGAGGACTTGAAGTACTTACTGATGAAGACAAAAAATACAGCCTTCAATATGGATTGTACCTCAAAAAATCCTCACAACTGAATCAATTACAAAAAGTCATAATTAATGGAGAAAAGACTGAAGTTGTCAAAGACTTCATTTTGCTTAGATTGACAATAAACGTTCATGAAAGCTGCAGTCAAGAAATCAAACTTCATGCTACATCAGGCAAATCTGCTGCAAAAAAATGTATTTAAAGTGTTAAAGAACATAGATGTACTTTGAGGATTAAGGTGAGCCTACATGAAACCATGGTAGTTTCAATGGTCTCCTATGCATGTAAAAGTAAAGAAGACTGCAGAAGAATTGATGCATTTGAATTATGGTGTTGATGAAGAATATTGAAAGTACCATGGGGTGCCAGAAGAACAAACAAATCTGTCTTGTAAGAAGTACAGCCCGTGTGTGCCTTAGAAGTGAGGATGGTGAGGCATTGCTTTTTGTTCTTTGGACATATGGGCAGAAGGGACCAGTCCCTGGAGAAGGACATCATGCTTAGTAAAGTGGAGTGTCAGAAAAAAGAGAAAGACTTTTCAATACAGTGGATTTAAATAGTGGCAGCAATATTGGGATGAAACATAAGAACAAACGTGCAGGTGGCAGAGAAATAAGCAATGTTTTATTCTGTTGTGTATAAGGTTGCTATGAGTCAGAACTGCCTTCACATATCCTAACAACAATATCCCTTAATAAGATTGTATTACTGAAGCCACTGTCCATATGTTATGTGAAATATCATTATACAATGTATACACTTGTCAAACTCCATCCTGTGATTAGTTCTATTTACCAACACTGTTTATGGAACTAAACCTCATGGTTCCAATGCATTCCACAGCAAATAGCTGAAGGGGTTTTTTCTTAAGAATTAAAATATTAGTTGAGGATTAAAACAATGTTACACAATGAATGAATGTTTAAGTCAAATTTTCTTAAAATATACATACAACTAAATAAGCAGTTAATTTAATCATAAATTCGATTGCACTGTTTTCAGATTTAATAGTGTTAATTTCCAGTGATTTCTTAAGAAAGAACTATAAAATATTTATCCAGTTGGGCTAAGGGAATTCATTTTCTCTTTCTTGACCTTTTTCTGTGATCTCCACATCTCATAAAGGTAGCAGCTTAGATTTACTGAGTTGTTACCACTTCTCAAACACTGCTTAAAGGCTGAAAGCACATCACCTATGGATACATGCTATTTTAGATGCTATGAATCCTTCTGCTCTCATGTCTCAGGTATTAGTTGCTAATTCTCTCCCATTAGACTGAAAATTCCTTGAAAGTCAGGGTCATGTCTTCTCTATCTTTGAATGCAACTCATACTGTTATTGTTAAATGTTGTCAAGTCAGTTCCGACTCATAGTGTCTATGGTTTCCAAGAAGCAGTTTGTAGGTTTGAGCTGCCTACCTTGTGGTTCAAACTGACCTTGTGGTCCAGTACATTATCCTGCAGTGCCACACCAACACTCTTGTTGTTGTTAAGTGCCGTCGAATTGGTTCTGACCCATAGCAACCATGTATAAGGGTTTCCAAGGAGTAGCTAGTGAGCCTGAACCACTGATCTTGCGACTCAAACTGACTGCATTCCAGTGCATTAACCCTCAGCACCACACCAGGACTCCTAGGAGGTGATTAAGAATTACAGTTTTAGTATTGACTGAGTCTGCCCCTATATGATTGCTTCTCTTAGCATGGTTTTACTTCTGTCAGGATTTTTATACTAATTCAAAGGAGTTATATATTGGTATCTATAAGCACTCACAAATTATATTTTAAATTACCATTTTTATACCAGTTATCATTCCTATCAAATTCTGCATCAAGCCATAAGATCTTGGTGGTGGTGGTTATGTGCCGTGGAGTTGGTTCCGACTCATAGCGACCCTGTACAGGGTTTCCGAGGCTATAAATCTTTACTGGAGCAGAAAGTCTCATCTTTCTCCTGTGGAACAGCTGGTAGTTTTGAACTGCTGACCTTGAGGTTTGCAGCCCGATTTGTAACCACTACGCTACCAGAGCTCCTTAGAACATCACAAGGAAGTTCTACACAATTGCCTGCATATCTAGTTGTGAATAGTTCTATCAACAGTGTCAGTGCAGGAGACCCCAGGGTATTTAGGTGCCTTTTTGGCAGATTGAACACCACATAAACAGACCATTTTACATGATCCCCTAGGATTCCCTCATGAGTTATATTGTCAGACAGCTGCCTTCACTTATGAAAGAGGCCTCCTCTCAAATATCTCCTCAGCACCTGTTCTCTATAAGGCGTTATTCTAAGTTATAAACAGAATTTAAAGTTGAATTAGACACGGTCCTTACCCACAAGCAGCTCACAGCTGAGATGTGCTTGATGAGATCCAATAGTCAGCTGGGCTCTGGTCATTTAAGAGCTCTTACTTGTAGTAGATAATTTTTTTTCCCAATCATGAACCATTTAGTAAATGGTCATTGAGCAGAAACATTTCAGGAACAGAGATTTTAGTCATGGAGACAAATCACAGAAGACACATTCTATGCATCTTCTTACTCTAAGCCCTTTTTCCAACCCAGAGAAAGAGCAGTATTTGTCAGTGGAACTGTAGAATATGTATACAATTGGCTATTTGTTCAAATGCATGTGATAGTGTGACATTTATTCGTGTTCTAACAAAGTTGATGCAATTTGCTTTTGATATCGTTTGCCCTGTCCTTACATTTTTTCTTCAGGATTCCCCTCTTCTTTCTGCGTATCCTTTCATTTTCACAATCCTCTTTTATAAACTTCCACACATACTAAGATTACAACAATTTAGGGAATTTGTGGGTCATTCTTCCTTGTCTTTTCCTGAGTCTGACTCCAAATTGCATTTAATGTTCAAACAAATCACACATAACTCAGATTCCATCAGGTGAAGAAAAGAATTTGTTCAGTAGAAGCTTTCCTTTCCAGGTCAAGATAGTTGATCTGCTCATTTGGAAATTAATAGCTTGCTGCTTTGTCCAAATGCAGATGGAATCTTCATCTACTAACAACTCTTGATGTCTGCCTTTATCCTTAATTTTATAAACGCTGTGCTCTCTCAGTAGATAGTGTGTTACATGCTGGATGTAGGACAAAATTTTCAGAAGAGTCTGAATATCTTCAAACTCTTTTGATGTTTTTGACTCATGTCTAATCTTGACTTAAAACTAACATAATCACAATTTTTAGTCCTGATGATCCTTTATCTCCCATCATTATCATGAGCTTTTTGGACCCCCTAAAAAAATAGCTCTCTTTTGGAAAATCTGGCCTTGGTGATAGAGACAATGCTGGAGCTTACATGATAGAATTTTTACAAGATCAACAACTCATCCATTGTGTATACTGCTTTTTCAACAACATTAAATTGACTAAACCTCACCAGATGAAGTGAACAGAAATCAAACGGATGCTCAATTTCATCTGCGAAAACAAGAGCAGGGACAAGCTGGAACAGACCATTAATTGCTCAGATGCAAATTAAGGTTGAACTTGAAAAAAATTAAAACTAATTCATGAAAATCAAAATACGACCTTGAGTATGTTATTGTTGCTAAGTGCCATTGAGTCAGTTCTTACTCATATCAACCCTGTATAGGGTTTTTGAGGAGCACCTGGTGAGTTTTAACACCAAACTTGTGATTCAAACTGGCCTTGCAGTACAGTGCTTATCCTATAGTTTGAATCACAAGTTCAGTGTTAAAACTCTCTACACCAGGACTCTGATCTTGAGTATATGCCACCTCAGTTTAGATACCATCTCAAGAACAGATTGAGTGCATTACATACAGAATATCAGAAGAGTTATGGAATGGCATCAAGATCATCATAAAAGAGGCACAAAGTGACTGGCTTACAAGGTTTCAAGAGGGAATTTAGCTGAAGAATGTGTGAGGGAAGACAGAGTCCCCTCTGAATAGTTTTCATCTTGTCTACATGGGTCTGGTAAAAAGAGATGAGGATAAGATTCTAATGATTCAATAGTGAGTAATTGTTACCATGACTAATTGCAACGGTCACAGTTGTAAAGGTAGAAGTTTTGGAACAAAAACAGGAGAGTAGTTTATCTTGTAGTCCAGAAACAGAGGACCCTAGGACCATCAAGGAGAAGAACACAAGCGTACTGTGGGACCTTATACAGAGAAGCAGCAACACCAGAGATGGAGGCAGAGATGGGAGCATGGAGAGAGGGAGCAGCCAAGGACTCTAGACTCACGGGAAGAGAGGAACTGAGAGCTGGCAGCCGGGAGACAGGCTTGCAGAATGTACCCTTTGGTGGAGTAAATAATTATTATATTTGCCTGAGTGTTTAAAACAAACAAACAAAAAAACAGCTAAAATGAATAGAGAGAAATACTGTTAACTGATGGTACGTGGAGGTGATTATAATCCTTGTAATGAGACAAGGTGTATGATATGCTGAATGTGAAACTGATAATCTGCCATGTTAACTTTCACTCAATTCACAATAAAAACATTAAAAACAAAAGCAAAACAAAACAATACAAATCATCATAAATGAAACAAAACAAAAAACAAAAGGTCATTTAAAAAGACAGGAAAGAAAGAAAAGATCAATATGAATATCAGCAGAGACTCTGAAACTTGTTCTTGAGCACAGAGAAACTCAAGTGACTGGAAGAAAGGAAATAAAAACATTGAACATGGAAAAAGACAAAGTCAAATATTGTAATGAAATGGACAAACACCTGGAGTTAGAAAACCAAATGGGAAGAATACAGTCAGCGTTTCTCAGGCTGAAAAAAACTGAAGAAAGATTCAAGTTTCAGGTTGCAATATTAAGGATTCTATGGTGATACTGTAGGATGAGCACTTGACTGCCAACCACAAAGTTGATGATTCAAACCTATCATCTGCTCTTCAGAAACTCTGTACAGGGTTTCTATGAGTTGGAAAATACTTGAAGGCACTTAACAACAACAATATGGACAAAATGTTGAATAATGTAGGAATCATCAAAAGAAGATGGAATATAAATAGAAAAGTTTTAACAAATGGATACAGTGTTGGAGGCACTCACTTGTCTGTGCTTAAAAATTTGGGTGACAGATACCTGGCCAATAATCAAATGAAAGAAATCTATATTTATTCCCATTCCAAAACATGGTATCCCAACAGAATGTGGAAATAATTGGACAATATCATAAATATCACATGTAAGTAAAATATTACTGTAGGTCATTCAAAAATGGTTGCAGCAAAACATCCACAGGGAGCTGCCAGAAATTCAAGTCAGATACAGAAGAGAATGTGGAATGAGGGATATCATTGCTGATGTCAGGTAGATCTTCGCTGAAAGCAAAGAATGCCAGAAAGGTGCTTGTTGTTGTTGTTGTTGAGTGCTGTCGAGTCGATTCCTACCCATAGCGACCCTGTATAAGGTTTCCGAGGAGCAGCTTGTGAGCTTGAACTGCCAACCTTGCAGTTCAAACAGCTTTGCAGTCTGGCGCATTAACCCACAGCGCCACACCAGGACTCCAGAAAGGTGCTTACTTGTGCTTTATTCACTATTGAAGACATTCAACTGTGTGGATTGTAACAAATGATGGATAACATTGCAAAGAATGAGTATCCCAGAACACTTAATTATGCTCATGAGTGTCAGAATTGTATTCTCTCAACACATTTATTCAGTCTGTGTGCAGAGTAAATAATCTGAGAAGCAGAACATGGCACCAAGAGGAAGATTCAGTAATAACCTAACAGATTTGACAAGAGTTATACCGATTTTTTGAAATGTTTTCCATAGCTTACTATGATCCACACTGTAGAATCCCTTTGGTAGTCAATGAAATGACATTTGAATTATGGTGTTGGTGAAGAATGTTGAAAATACCATGGACTCTCAGAAGAGCAAACAAATCTATTGTGGAAAAACTGCAACCAGAATGCTCTTTATAAGCAATGATGGTGAGACTTTGTCTCTCTTTCTATGAACATGTTGTCAGGAGGAACTAGACGTTGGAAAAGGACACCATGCTTGGTAAAGTGGGGGTTAATTGAAAATAGCAAAGACCCTGAATAAGATGGATTGACATAGTGGCAGCAACAGTGGACTCAAGCATAACAATTGTGAGGATGTGCAGAACTGGGCAGTATTTTGTTCTGTTGTGCACTGAGTCAACATGAATAAGAACTGGCTTGAAGCCACGTAACAACAACAAAAAGCAACATTTATACTTCTTGCATGTCAGAACAAACCAGGTACATTTCCCAAGACTGTTATTGTAGTTGCGTTGGGTTGCCCTCAAAAAAGAGGGAATAAGAACATTGTTCTAGGGATATAGCAGCATCATTCAACTTTCCAGGCAAACATATTTCCTGAGATACTTAAAACTTTAGCAAAGGTACCAATCTAAGACTAAAGTTCTCAACAAGAAAGTTCTCTGGTGACAAAATAGTACATAAACAAACAAAAGCACTACTGTTTGCTTAACTTAATGCAGTCATTGAAGTTAAACTTCTCCCTCACCTCCAAACACTGCACATGCCATTGCTCTTTGAAACTAATATGAAACTTTTCCTTTTGAGAGTTAACCAGTAGTCAGGAAAGATGGTCTTCACCAGAACAAATTGTAGTGAATTATAGAAGATATACATTAAAAGTACTACAGCTAACTTCTATTTCAAGACTGATGTTATGGATGAGTTATCAGAGGTTAAGCCAATTACCAGAGCTCAAACAACTATTGAGTGGCAAAAGTAGTTCTGGAACCTGAGTTGTCTGCTGCATAATTCCATGTTCTTCCCAGTGCTAATATCATATTTTGAATTTTATTTAAATCCTACTTGAAATGGATATGGCTAAGGTAATTATCTAATCCATGTTGGCTTTTCTAAAGGCTGACATAATCCTTTAGAGATGAGGTACCCTGGTGGCTGCATTTCCTTCCATATACCTTCATGTTTTTTTCAGTGAATTGTTCAGCAGGGTGCATTTTTAAAACTGCATTTGCATTTCTATTCTTCAGTAGTCCTCTAGTACCATTCACATCTTTAGTTATTGGCCTCTGTTCTCTCTTCTGATTTTCAATGCAAGAATTATCCAGGAAAATAATCAGAATTGCCTCTCACATACTGAGGCTTATTTTACAATGGGGTGTCTTTGTTATTATCTAGTGCTGCTATAACAATAATACCACAAGTGGATGGCTCTACCAGAAATTTATTCTCTCACATTTTAGGAAGCTAGATATCTGAATTCAGAGCACCTGTGCTGGAGAAAGATTCTTGTCCCCTCTCAGCGTCCGTAGGCCTAGTATTCCTTGAATAGCTCCGGTGTCTTGGCATCAATCTTTCCATGGCTCTAGGAGCTTCACAATGCAGGGACCCCAAATCCGAAGAATTCCACTCATGGCCCTTTTTTTCTTGGTGGATGTAGTTAATCTCTTTCTCTACTCATTCACTCTTCTTTTATCTCTTTGAAGATAAAGGTGTTGCAGGTCACATCTCTGAGAAAGTCCTATATATCTCATCATGATTGTGATATGATTAAGGATATTGCAGCCCACTCTTCCATCACTTGTCTGTCAGTTTGTTGTACCATGGTGGCTTGCGTGTTGGATGTTGGAAGTTATGCCTCTGGTAGTTTAAATAGCAGCAGGGTCACCCATAATGGACAGATTTCAGCTATGCTTCCAGACTAAAATAAACTGGGAAGAAGGAGAGGCAGACTGCTTCTGAATATTTAGCCACTGAACACCTTGTAATTAACAGTGGAATACTGTCGGCACCAGAATATTGAATATGGTAACATTATGAAAAGCACCACAAAACTGTTAAGATGTTTTTCCGGGAGATGAGCTCATCATGTGGGAAGGCACTCAGAATACCACTTGGGAAGAGCTACATCCTTAAAGTAGAGTTGATCTTGATGATGTGAATGGAATAAAGTTTTCAGGATCATCATTTGCTGATGGGCACAACTCAAAATGAGGAGAAACAGATGTAAATTTCCACTAATAATCAGAACATGAAATGTATGAAGTATGAATCTACGAAAATTGGAATTTTGTCAAAAATTAAATGGAATGCATAAAGACTGAGATCCTAGGCATTAGTAGCTGACATGGACTGGTATTGGCCATTTTGAATCTGACAATAATATGGTTTACTATGCTGGGAATGACAGAGTGAAGAGGAATAGCATCACATTCATCATCAAAAAGAACATTTTAAGATCTACCTTAAACTATCATGCTGCCTGTGATTGAATAATATCTATACATCTACAAGGAGACCAATAAATATCACTATTATACAAACTTACACATCAATCAGTAAAGCCAATGATGATGAAATTCAAGAGTTCTATCAACTTCTTCAAGGAGTTCTGGTAGTGTCGTGGTTACAAGTCGGACTGCTAACCTCAAGGTCAGCAGTTGGAAACAATCATCTGTTCTACAGGAGAATGATGAGGCTTTCTGCTCCAGTACATATTTATAGCCTCAGAAACTTTACACAGGGTCATTATGCATTGGAACTGCCTCCATGGCACATCACCACCACCACCACCACCACCACCACCAAATTCTTCAGTCTGAAATTGATCAAACTTGTAATAAAGATGTATTGATAATTACTGGCCGATGGAATGCAAAGGTTGAAAACAATGAGGAATTATTAGTAGTTGGAAAATATGGCCTTGGTGATAGAAACAGTGCTGAAGACCAGAAGAGTTGTGAGATGACATATCATACAGAAAGAAAGCAAAAGGTCATTAAAAAGGCAAGAAAGAAGGAAAAGACCAAAATGATTGTCAGAGGAGACTCTGCAACTTGCCTTTCAGTGTAGAAATGCTAAAGCAAATGGAAGAAATGAAGAAGTAAAAGAGTTGAACAGAAAATTTCAAAGGACAGCTTGAGAAGACAAATTGAAGTAGTATAATGAAATGTGCAAAGACTTGGAGTTAGAAAACTAAAAGGGAAGAATATACTTAGCATTTTCAAGCTGGAAGAACTGAGTTATTTTAATTTTCTTCAGCTTCATCCTGAACTTACATATGAGCAATTGATGATCTGTTCCACAGTCTGCCCCTGGCCTTGTTTTGACTAACAACATTGAACTTTGCCATCGTCCCTTTCCAAATATGTAGTTAATTGAGTCCTGTGTATTCCACCTGGTGAGGTCCATGTGTATAATTGCTTTTTATGCTGTTTTAAAAAGGTATTTGCAATGAATAAGTCATTGGTCTTGCAAAATTCTGTCATGAGATCTCTAGCATTATTTCTATCACCAAAAACATATTTTTCAACTACTGGCCTTTTCTCTTTTTTCCAACTTTCACATTCCAATCACCAATAATTATCAATATATCTTAATTGTATATTTGATCAATTTCAGACTGAAGAAGTTGATAGGATTCTTCTATTTTATTTTCACTGGCTTTAGTGGTTGGTGCATAAATTTGAATAATAGTGGTATTATTCTAACTCCCACCAAATGACTTTTTCACAATAGAAATAGATAAGGTGGAGGAATGTGTTGATAGGGTTATATGGTTCAGTTGTGATGAACAGGTTTAATTGTGATTGAAAAAACTTGGAAATCTAATGAGGGGCTTGGTCAATTTGGCTATCCTGCTGGGTATAAAATAAGTCATTTTACTGGTGTGAGTGGATGGTGTTTTTCTAACTAATCTGGCATCCATGACCTCTGAGTCTTGGGACTGGAGCTGATGTCCTAATGTGATTCACCAGGTTCCGCAGCCTTGTGAGTCAACAGCCTGGTTTGCCTGGAATAGAATCTGGAGACTGATGTCTGAACTGCAAATTTGGAACTTGGCAGCCTCCATAGCAATGTGAGCCGTTTTCTTGATGCCCTTGAGTTTTGTGAGCTATTGCTGTGAACTGCAGAGCTGTGAGGTGTAGTGAAAAATATCATGGGGGACCACAGTGGTTGGGATCAGGAATTATGGAGTGGATAAGCACTGGATTGCTAACTGCAAGATCGGCAGTTCAAAACCCCCAGCCACTCCTCGGAAACCCTATACAGGGTTGCTACAAGTCGGAATGGATTCTACAGCACTTTAGATAAGTCAGGCATTTGGGATATATTTAACCTCCACCTCATAGGGACCGATCTTCTAAAAGAAATGATTCATACAGAAAGTCAGGGTTTCTGAGCTGTGAAGGTCCAAGGATGGTGGCCAGCCTGCTCCATGACAAGGTAATTGTCTTGCCCATGTGATTTGGTCCCATTTGAGCAGCTCATCTTTGCTGGAGTGTGACGTGGATAAGCAAAGATTGCACTATTAGGACATGAGTGGGAAGGAGGGCTTTGAATGCCAAAATGAAATTTGGTATGTCCCCTATCCAAGGAATGAGATAATAAAATGAGCTAAGTGGTACTGGGAGAGGTTGTTGGTGTACTAATGGTCCTGGTCAAGTTGAAAAAGAATGGTAAGCCAGGAATGTTCCTTTAGGGAACATGATTTCCTCAAGGAGAAATTGATGCCAGCACTAAACCTCAAGGTTGCGGTTTTCGACAGAAAACTACCATAACCTGGGAGTCAAATCCTGGTCCTAATTCTATCCCTGAGTCAAGGATGTCATCGTGTCAGTGTGACTAAACTGAACATCTGAGAGAGGGTTTTACTGACGGCCTCATGGGCCTCATACGGAGGAAATTCTTTATGCCTTGCTGGAGTGGGTGAGATCCAAACTCTGCAGTTTACCTTCCAGTGTGTTCACATGCAAGTCTTAATCTTTCATCCTGAAGGTTATTAAGGATTTCACTGCATGCTGCTTTGGCAATTAATTCAGAATAAACTGAGAAACATTGGGGATTTTGCTGAGGAGACTTCAGCCTTTGCATAACAGCACTTTTTAAAGTGAAATAATAACTGTGTTTACATTGTACAGAGATATTTATAAAAGTGATTAATTTTCAAGCTGTTCTGAGGAAATGTACCACAGGGTAAGAGAAAAGGGGGGAAAAATTAAAAATCACCTGCCACCCTACATTAACCTTTCTAGCCTTTCTAACTTTTCCTTTTGTAGTTACTGAGATTTCTTTTAGACATTCATGTTGCTTTATAAATCTGTCAAAATGGAATTTAGAGAGTGAACTGAAAAGAAATTAATTGTATCCTTAAACGTTAGTGAAATGTAGTCTTAATGCTCAGCATTTTGAAATAAATAGTCGCTAATAGTTTAGAACTTACTGTACCTGCTAACTCTCAGCTAAGGAATCCAACCCATAGGAAGTCAAATCTGGAATGGAAGGAAAAGTGTAATGCAAGGCTTGGCTCTGTTTCAATAGGACATGTTGACTGATAAGGTTAATTTATTTTCATTGCTTTAATTAAAAAATGTAAGTTTTTATCGAATGAGGGAGATTGGAGTGTGACGTGGACATTACATGGGTGGATGGCAAGAAGAAAAGTGCAGGCCATATAGTTAAAGCGGGTGTGAAAATGACCTTGATCCTATGAAAAGCAACACCAAGAACCCCTGAGTCACAAAGTTGCTAAGGGGGTGAGGTTGTTGTTAAGTACCATGGAGTTGGTTCTGACTCATAGTGACCCTGTACAGGGTTTCCGAGGCTGTAAATCTTTATGGGAGCAGAATGTCTCATCTTTTTCCCGTGAAACTGCTGGTAGTTTCGAACTGCTGACCTTGCAGTTGGCAGCCTGACTTGTAACCACTATGCTATATGCTACTAGAGCTCCTTAAGGGGGAGAGGTTAGGACACCAGTAATTAGCCCACTTTTTTCTCTCCTATTGCTATACCCAAGCTTTCATTACTGGAAACGGCATGGGCTTTGTTGCTTCCTTGTAAGGTAGGACATCATTGATCCATCAGTGCATCTCATGAGTCCTAAAAGCTAATGATTCTCAACAAAGCCCCCACTAAGACCTAAGATACCCTTAAGTTTCCAGGGGGGCAAAAACAACACAAACCTTGAGCTCCAGGTTCTCATTCCTTTCAGATACCATACTGCTTGTTAAACTCACATTTTTGTTTTTATTTTTTTATTTTGAGTCAGGGAAAACTCAGTTACAGATGGCTCTGGCTGAGTACTCTGTCTTTGCAAACACAGGGCTGGGGACCTAAGCTGTCTCATGTCTATAATGGCCACTCCTTCCTTTCCCTTTTCATGTGTTCCCCAAGTTTCACATGTCTTATCCTGCTTAGCTTCTGTCTTTCCTGGGAGATGACTTGCAGCTGCTCTGGTTTATGTGTCTGGCATCAGAAGACAGCAGGGAGATTTGCAGTTCATGGGTTTGATCAATCTTTCTGTCTTGAAGCCGTTCAGTGAGTTGAACGTGATTCTGCCTGCTGTATGTACAGGTAGGAGTAGATCGCTTTCAATTTCTAATACAGCAACACAAGCACTCTGTCAAGCTGTTGCCTTGCAGAACCCTGAGCAGGAGCGCATACCCCTAGTGCTCAAGGAGTGATGTCAGGCTTGGCTGTGTGATCTATCTTATACCTGTTGGTTGGTCTGCTTCATGTGAAAAGCACAGATATTTCTAGTGCATTCGCTATCCTTCTCCCTCCAGACTGCTCTGAGATACCAGAGGACTCTAGGGATGGCTAAAAGGAGAACTGCAAAACTGTGTGATGAGTTCTGATGCCTTAAAAAGCTAATGTGAACCAAGAGATACACAAAAGCCTCAAAGCTGTCTTGCTGCCTCCCTAGAAACGTGTTTTCACGTTGTCCTTAAACACAGTTCAGACAAGTCCACCTGTATAAAACTCAATAGTGTTGGTTATTCAGAGCTTTGTTGTATTAATTCCTGCTCAAATCCATGAAGCTAGCTTTGTTAAGACAGTTTAAGGGAGACACATTCTTCTCCTCCTAGAAAACAAAAAGGAACCATCTGGGACTGTCTACAAGCTGGTCTCCAGGTAAGCCTTCTGTGGAATGTTCCAGAGTGTTGTGTTTTCACCATGGCACCATGAGTAGAGGGAATAGACATACTCCTGGTCACTGGAAGTCAGTTGGAAAGTAGGGCCTCCCGCCTCACTTGTTCAAGCCCAAATAATTCAGGCAAACTTAGAGAAACATAAGAGTAAATGTGTATCTCATTGACAGGTGAAAAGGCACACGCACACAGAGGTGAAGTCCTTATACAAGTCCTAGATTGTGTTAGTATTAAATTGAGAAATAGGATTCAGAATATCTCTTTAAATTTATTTTGTTTTATTTTTAAATTCATTCCTGTTTTATTGTATAATTTTTCTTTGATTATTTACTGAGCACCCATTATATCCAAGCAGACCTATTTCTAGGTCCTAGAAATTCAGAAATCATTTAAGTAGATGAAATCTGTGCATCATGGAGTTTACATTCCATGGAGAGCAGAGATGTGAATAAATAATTGTGTATATGGTATTACTAGCATCAGTGCTAGAAGAATGGTGGAGTAAAATACCTCATTAACCCTCATGTTTAGCAGGGATATGGAGGAAGTGAGGGAGCAAACCTCTGGGAGAAACACACTCTAGACATGGAATAATAATTGCAAAGACTTCTAATTTGATGATTTCTCAAATCTTTCACAGAAGGAACAGGCCCTTAGAATTGTTTACATTTTCTTAGATGAACAGTCTAGTTGTGATTGTTCCCTTTCTCTTTCTTTCACACATACACAAATACACATGCACACACTTATTTATGGGATTACAAGGTTATAAAAGGATCAACTGTAAAAAAAGGAAAATGGAGAAATGGGAGTGGTTGTGAATTCATGGAATTTGTTGACTGTTGATGGATATAGGGTAGAACAGTCTCTAAAGTAGACTACTCCATTCTCCATCCTTGGTCTACTTTAGGATAGGCAGGCTGGTAATGGAACTAAGAAATGCATTTTCTAGCTTCTGGAACGTGCCAGCATTTCCCTGTATGCATTTGAAGAATCCGATTAGTCTGGTGGTGCTCTTTGGGGTCTGGAAATTGGACCCTGGTTTCATTCCCATCTCCCCAGAGAATAGTGCTAGCAGATAAGGGAGTGATATCCTACAGTAATTCACAGAGCTATTTATGGGCACACCTGGGTATTCTTGAGAGTTAGAAAATAAGGCAATTTTTCAACAATGAAATGGAATACCAAAACCGTAGGGAACAGGGATAGAAGTGGTTTGACTCAATTGTGTGTGGAATTATAGACTCAAGAAACTGCAGCTGTCCTGTTCATTTTTTACTTTTTACTTTTGGGAGTTGAACTGTTTTCAGAAGTCAAATGTTTTATTGTGCTAATTCAATTGGACTGTTACATGCCTAGTATTGGCAAGATTCCATAGAGGATACAATATAAATATTAGACAATTTTATTCTTTTAAATGAATCAGAATTTCGTAACCAGGCAGAGCATAGACTTATAAAACAACAGGAGCCCTGCACATAGGATACATGATTCTGGGACAGAGAATCCAAGTGGATGAGAGTGGGTTTGCGTGTTCTGGGAAAGCATTGCAGAGCAGGTTAGACATGAGCCAGTCTTCTAGGAACGTGTAAAAATCAAATAAGGGGAAGACACAACAGGCCAGCTGAGAAAGCTGGTGGATCTGAACATGGTTTGTTTTAAAATATGATAAAAAAGGCTGGCCTGGGAGAAACGGAGGTATTATTTGACATGGAGGGTGTAAAGATTGGAAAAGTTGGTAGAGTCAGTGGGGAGGCTTTCATGTAATAGAGAATTTAGTGGTTAAGATCATGGACTATGCAGTCAGCCACATGGTGTCAAATTCTGGCTCCAATATTTACTAGTTTATGACCCTGAGAAATTCTGCAACCTCTGTGTCTCAATTTTTTCATCTTTAAAATGAAGAAGGTAACATTGTCTAATTTAGATGTTGTTGTAGGAATAAAATAAGTTAACATACTAGGGAAAGTTAAAAATCAGACACTTTTGTTAAACAAAAATATCAAAATGTGAAGCTATTGTTTCTCAGTATATCCTTTATCTAGGTCTATACACACCTGAAGGTAATGTTTCCATCCTAACCCTTTCTTCAAAGAAATCTGCATTCTTCAAATTATACCACATCAAAACAGCAGATCAGTCATTCTTAAGGGGATCAAAAGCATGCCCCTTTTCAAAAAGTGTGAAGGGTCAAGATCAGGACTTTAGGGTAGATGGGGTAAGGTTTTTCAGTAAATTTCTTAGGAGACAGCCCTTGATACCTTTGACAAATGAGGAGGTTTATTGGCAGGTTGGGGAAATATTCCTAGTACAATTTTCCTAGCCTTTTTCTCACCAACATAGTTTTCTTAAAATTTCTTCCTAATAAGCCCTGTGATCTTGTGTCCTTCAATTGAATCTATCAAGATTTCCCCTTTGGAATCTCCAAAACTGTTGTCTGCTGAGCTGACCTCTCTTCCTTAAGTTTAACTGGCCCTGCCATCCCTCTCAGAAGCCACTGTTTCGATTGGACTGTACTCTCTGGATGGTATTGATAAATCTAAGACATGTACCAGTTTCCATTCATTCTATAAAATTGTCTTCACTAGCTTTGATCATGTTTGAAAGACTGATAGATTTGCTCTTTGAGCTAGCTGATCTTCATCCAGTGCTTGTGGCATCAATCAAGCTATTGAGGCCAAGATGGCTACTTAAAATTGAAAATGATGGATTGTGAGTAGCTCTACTATCATCAGTGGTAGCTCTACTATCTTCTCTCATCAATTTCTAGATTTCAGCCACAGTTTCTTCATTCACTGAGGTTGTTGGTCTTCTATCTTTTAGCTCATCTTCGAGGCCTTCCAGCTCTTTCTTAGAATGCTTGGTTCATCTTCCAGCTATTGCTTCTAAGTTTCATTAATTTGTGGAGGTGTCAACTTGAGTTTTGTTAAGATTTTTATATTAGCTCTGATGTCCAAATCATTTTTTTCATGACACAAAAAGTATTGTGGAGTTTTGTTTGTTTGTTTGTTTGTTTTTTAATTTAGGGCACCTTAACAAGACTAAGACATGAATATTATTGAAAGGACCTGCCTACAGTCATCCATAAATCACAAAGACGTGTTTAAATATGATTTGTTTGGAATAAACCTGTGCGTGCATGAACTGTAACCCTAGTAACAGTACTTTTGAGTTACACGTGAATGTATATAGGTATAAGAATGTCTAGTATATAAGATGCACTGGCATAGAGTAATTCATAGTCATAATAAAGTCACATTTTGTTTATGTTGAGGATAGGGGGCATTATAGATAGCTGAATAGTTGCAATTTAATAGAAGAAGATGAAAATAATATTACAGCAAGCTCAGTCTGGTGGTGGTGTGGAAGTGGGCCATATTATATGGTTGAGAAATTATTAAAGCATGGTAGATGGGTATGCTCAGGCCTGTGTCCAAGTAGGAGTGGTAGAGACAGGGATGATAGTAAGAATATCAGATCTATTTGAGAAAGGAATTGGAACTCCTCTCAAGAATGTAGTTGTTATTGTTAAGTGTCATCAAGTCAGTTCTGACTCATAGCAACCCTTTATAGGGTCTCCAAGGAGTGGCTGGTGGGCTTGAACTGCCAATCTTGCAGTTGAAACTGACCTTGCAGTCCGGTATGTATCCTACAGTGCCACAGAATGTTGTTGTTGTTGTGAAGTGCCATTGAGTTGTTTACGACTCATAACAACCATATATAGGGTTTCTGAGGAGCCGCTGCTGAGCTTGAACTGATGACCTTATGTGCAGCGCATTTATGCACAGTGCTACAACCGAACCCTGAAGAATAGAACTTACTTAAACATTTATGCCCAGTCATATGAAGCACATAGCAGGAGTGGGAGAGAAGACTAACGATGCATAGAAACCCTCATCTTTCTGGCCTGCTGGTTGCCTAGGCATCACCTGCCCCTAGAGTTCTGCTGACCAATGGCTATAGGGTTGGTTGGTGGTGGGAGGAGTCCAGCTTTTCCTTCTAGGGGGTCAGAGTGTGGTACCTTTCTGAGCATCATTCCATTGTTGACCCATCTTAGAAGCTCAGTCCTAGCAGCAGTGACCTCTGTTGCCTTCACATCCTATATTCTGGAGCTCTAGAGGAGAAGCACTGCAGCAGGCTGGTTGGCGAGAGGGACTGGGAGGGAGGTTTTTCTGGTGTGGGGAGTGGAGACTCACTAAAGGAACACAGTTAATCAGAATTTAGGATCCAGACAAGAGAAGCCAAGCACCGGGCATAACACCTCTTAACTCCATTCCCTTTTGTCTGTAGCACAGCATCCAAGGCACTAGAGGTACTTTTCCTGCCCCACTAGGTGATTGGAATAGGGCTATGACTGAAATAGGGAGTTTTTCAGCAGGAGAAAACCTGTGGTGGGTAAATGCATGCCGTGTTGTTTTCAATATCACCTCTGAGATGAATTAAATGTCTGAAGACTTGCAAAATTGCAGCACTCACAGGCTGTCATCTAAACAATTGCATTCAATGGAGAAAACAAACTCTCTGTCCATTGGTGGTCTTCATGTGATTCTGCAGAAATAGTAACTAAGTTGATGGAAAGGAACAAAAGAAGAAACCCTCTACGTGATAACTGATGAGTCAGAGATTTCATAGCCCGCATGCTCCTTTTTCTATTGCTGAGAACACAGTGGGTTACTGTGGTTCAGTGGGTAGCAGGGCCTGGTACAGCAGCTAAAAGCTCTTGCGTGTGGGAGACAAAATGCTTTAGACACTGGAGTATTTGAAAATGGTTGGTGGGAATAGTGGCTGTTGTTGTTAGGTGCCATCAAGTCAATACCGACCTCAGAAACTCTGTGCTGGGTCACTATGAGTCAGAACTGACTCCATGGTACTTAACAACAACAACAGTGACACTATGCACAACAGAACAAAATACTGCCTGGTCCTGGGCCAACCTCACCATTGTTGGTATGCCTGAGCCCATCACTGTCACCACTGTGCCGATCCATCTCATTGGGGGTTGTTGTTGTTGTTGTTGTTAAGTGCCTTCCAGTCAGTTCTGACTCATAGCGACCTTGTATAGGGTTTCCAAAGAGCGGCTTGTAAGTTTGAGCCATCGACCTTATAATTCAAAGCAACCTTGAGGTTGAATGCTTATTCTACAGCACCACCCCAGGACTCCCTCACTAGGGGTATTATTTTTTTCTCTGACCCACCACTTTATCAAACATGATATCCCTCTTCAGTGACTAGTCCCTTTTGATAATGTGTCTGAAGTATGAGAGACGAAGTTTGGCCAGTCTAGCTTCCAAGGAGCACTCTGGTTGTACTTCTCCCAACATAGATCTATTTGTTCTTTTGGCAGTCCATGATACTTTCAATATTTTCCTGTAGTACCATAACTCAAATGGATCAATTCTTTAATGGTTTTCATTATTCACTGTCCAACTTTCCCATGCATATGAGGTTATTGAAAATACCATGGCTTGGGTCAAGCACACTTTTAAAAAAATGTTTTATTGTGAATTATGTGATAGTTTAAATGGGAAAACATTATTTTTACATTCATCCTATCGTATATCATTTCATTGTCATGGTTACAGTCCCCTCCATGCATCATCAATCAACCACAGGGTATACCCTGCAAGCCTGTCCCCTGGTCATCAGCACACAGCCCCTCTCCCTCTCTGGGTTAAAGTCCCCAGCTGCTCCATCGCTCCACGTCATTGTCTCTGCTTTCTTCTCAGGCATCACTGCTTCTCTGGGTAGGGTCCCACTCTCAACTCTTCTCCCTTGTTGGTCCCAGGGACCTCCGCTCCTAGACTGCAAAGTTCATCACTCCCCTCCTTACTACAAAACGTCTACCTTTACATTTCCAACCCTCACAATCAGTCCTGATAACAATTATTCACTGTTGTATCATAAGAGACCTAACCACATTTCCTTTCATCAGCCCTGCCTAGACAGATTGGATACTACTCAGTGAATATTCTGCTTTCCTCCAGGCCCTCTAGATCTCAATTTCCTCTTGAAAGCTTGTAAGCCAGTCACTTCTTGCCTTTGAAGTCCCCCACCCCCACCTCCCCATTTTGGGTAGCCAATGTCCAAGTTGCCTATCGCTGTCTACTCTGTGTATTGAGGGGGTGAGAATGATCCTCACTGTAAAGATTAGTTCCCTCTTTTGAGCTACTGTATCCATATGCGTAGGTCAAGTTCATCAAATTGTATCATATTACTCTTTTTTTTCCTCTTCTTTCTTCTATTTGAGCTCTGATCATCCAGGCATGGGAGCCAGGTCAAGTGGGTATTATCTGCAAGTGTGGGTGTTCTTATGCATATGTCCTCTCTTCTTATAAGCTGGATGCTTCACTCTCCACTGTAGTCCTCTGTGGCTATGTCGCTGACTCTGGGCCCAAGAGTCTCCAGGTCTTGCCACACTGTTGGCCAACCAGGTCTCCACCAGGGTTCACAAGAGTCTATTGAACATTGTAGGGCTTAGCTTGCAGCTTCATTGCTGTTTTTCACTCACTTCCCCTTATCAGTGACCAACATGGTCACCAATCAGAGCGTGTATTCCAATTGAGTCTTAGTATTGGATGGGGTTTTGCTCTGTGGGGACCCGACCACTTGTCTTGATGTCTCTTGGGTGAGCAACTTGCTTGTTCTTGTAGTAATCATTTGGTCTGCCTATATTGTTTTGTATTTTTCCTGTTGGTCTTTCTTTCAAGAAGTATCTTCTGTTCTTCTAGCCATACCAGGTTGGTCTGCTTGTCCTTTCAAGTGGAAATTTCCCACCTCTGAAGATTCTGGATGCTGTTCAGGATTCCACCTATGGTCTTATGTAATGCAGAGGTTCCGCAGAAAGCCTCCTTCACTGGGCACTTGTAGCCTCATTTTAAGTATTCTAATCAGTTATAGGCAAAAGATGTACTTACAAGCTTTCTATGGTGATATTTCTGGCTATTCCTTTCTCTCCCCTTCCAGTGTCTATTTTATAGTGTAATGCAGGGACAAACCAAGATTCAAAAGAAGCCAAGCATCTTAACATTATTACCCCCCAACCCCCTTTCCCCATTCCAACCATGTCTCAATCCCTGTATCCCAGAACCCTGTTGTTCCAAGTTTGTGCATACATCATTATTTGCCTGTCCTACTTAGCCCATGCAAACCTGCCTAATTGTTCTCTCATCTGCTTTGTTCTTCCAGTCACCTCCCTCTTCTTGTATATTGCCCCACTCCCTAGCACCCAAACTATCCTGTGTCTATTCCCTACCCTGTGCTCCACATTTCCCTCCCTCCCCTTCCCCCACCCCCGACATCCCATGTATCAGGCACACTTGTGTCCTCAAACTGATAACTTTGCTCTTCAACACTATAAAGAGGTCTTGTACAACAGATATGCATAATGAAATACATTGTTTGATTTCTTTGCTGCTGCTTCCATGAGAGTTGATGGTTTATCAGAATAAAATGAAGTTTTTGACAATTTTTATCTTTTCTCCATTTATATGGATGTTGTTTATTGGTCCAGTGGTGAGGATTTTTATTTTCTTTACATTGAGATGCAACCCATACTGAAGACTGTGGACTTTTATCTTCATCAGTAAGTATTTTAAGTCCTCTTCACTTTCAGCAAGCAAGGTTGTATCATTTACCTTCTACAGGTTGTTAATGAGCCTTTCTCCAATTCTAATGCCACGTTTTGCTTTTCAGATTATTTGTTCAGCATACATATTGAATAAGTATGGTGAAGGAATACAACCCTGGTGCACATCTATCCTAATTGTAAACCATTCAAAACAGTGTATGGGACACTGCACTTTAAAAATCAGTCTTGGTATTGAAATCATCTTATACTGAGTTAGCACTCTTCCTTCTTGTTCAAGCTAGGTGTTCGTAAAATTCATACCCCTCTCCCCCCCAAAAAAAATGCCTTCTAGAATTTCTGTGTGTCTAATTTTGATGTGGGGAAAAAAACTAGCCCTGGTATTTTCCTTTTCATGGAATTTGTAAAGAAGTGTGGCCTTAAAATGGTGAGGGTAAAAGGTGAGGACTGAAAGAAATAGAGCTGGGTTCCCCTATTCAGAAATCATATGACTGTAGACTATATAAGGCTTCTTTCTATAGCTGATAAAGACACAAATGTGACATCTGATTTCCCCAAATAGCTCAGAATCTGTAATGTGTGTCACAAGTTTAGAGTGACTGAATTTGCCATCTCTGTTGTCTCGACCCTGAAAATGAACTGTGCAAACTGCCTGCATGAATATGGGTTCCCTAGGCAAAGGGGCTGATTTTTTTGTGCCTTGTAAGACTGTACATCTTTTGAGTACATATTTTTCATCATCAGCACCATAGGTTCGTGTGCCAGAGAGTGGTAGTATTCAGAAACTCAGCAGGGCGACAGAAGGCTCTTTACACCTCTAAGACATGCACAGAGGTCCACACAGGTGACAGATGTGCAAGAAAGCTCTCAATGGTGGCAGGCCCTAGGTGTCCCTTGCCTCAGGAAAAGTAAAGGAGTTAGTGATACAGTATGTCTTACTAACTCAGATAATGTTATCCTGACCACTGCTACTGTGTAAAACATCTTCCCAGGACTTGAGGATTGTGTTTGTGCGTTCATGTGCACATGCATGCATGTGTCTTTTGCCTTGAGATGCTGTGCCCATATTAGGTGATTCTTCATTATGTATTCATTTGGTTCTCTATTGTCCTTGCAAGTTTAACAGCCTTAAAAAATTGGATGCTTCTCACTGGTTCTATAATGAAGCAGCAATTTGTCTCAAAATCCAAATCCAGGTGTAGCTGTACTAACTTGAAGTCTGGCCTTGATCATCTGGAGAATGTTAAATATCTCTGGGTGTAGGAAATCCTTGGAAATCAGAAAAAGGCGAGGGGGAGTCTTCATTTCTTTTCCTGATGTATAGAAATGTAAGGGAATAAAGAAGAAGAGATGCTTACAGAAAGGATAGCACTAAAATTAGAACCTCTGACAGCAGTAGCTACCTGCCTCCCCTTTGATCTCATTCCTCTCACTGCAAGTTGAGGCCAGGAAACAAATCATTTTCTTTTAAGCTATTATTTAATGAATTTTCACTAAGTTTCCATCACTGAGGCTTTTAAATCTCATTTAAATTTCCCAAACCTATCAGAGAGATTTTATATTGATCCCTATCTTAAAAGCAGTGATACCAACTCTTTGAGACAGTAAGTACCTTTCCAGGGTCACAAAGCTATTAGATACAGAGTTTAACCTAGATTTTTCTGATTGCAGATCCTAAGCCCTTAGCTACTAGATCCTACTAACATTTCTCTCTCTCTCTCTCAACTAGGAGAAAATTTAAATTCTATGAAGCTCAAAGAAGCTAAAATGATTTTTTCTGAAATACTGGGTTCTTGTCCTCAGTATTACCTGCCAGGTGGGACTATATTCCCCGATTCTCAGGGAGCTCCATTGCCCTGTTCACAGGATCACCCTGGCTCCAAGACAGGGGGGTACTAAGTCCTGCCCTACTTTTTGTGGACTGTTCCTATAATGATTTTGGCTTTGGCATTTTCATCCTGCAAACAGGCTTCCTTTGCTCTGAAACCCTGTTTCTATAACAATATTGACTTCACTTCTTGAAGCAAACCACTAGTTTCTCCCTACGCCTGGCTTTCCTTTGTTGTTGTTGTCGTTAGGTGCCATGGAGTTGATTCTGACCCACAGTGACCCTGTAAAGGGTTTCTGGGGAGCAGCTGGAAGGTTTGAACCACTGTCCTTATGGTTCAAAGTCCAGTGTTGATCCCGCAGTGCCACACCAGAAGTCCGACTTTCCCTTAGTGGGCCACTTTCCAGAGGCTAGAATCTCTCCTGGCTGGGAACTGTTTCTTGCAAGTGGATCCCTCTATGGAGATCCTCTTAGAAAGCCTGTCCTTATACTAAGCACCATCTGCTGTCCACCTCCTGCTTGGTCTACACAGGCCATGAGAAGGACCCTTAGAAGCTCTACTGGTTGGTAACATGGGTCTTCTCTTGTGAGCAGTTATAGCTGCTGCCATTAGACTACAGTGGCTTGGATTAAAAGTAACAGTCCCTGACACCCTGACACCCTGCCAGCCAGCTATGAGGCAATACGGAAGTAGAAGAGAGTGATGTTGAAGGCTGTAAATGTTCTGTTCCACTGTAGAGTCCACTGCTTTTCTGATGAAATATCAGCTTGTCCTCTAGGCAGGAGACCCTTGTTGAAGACGGTCTTCTTTCAAACTAAGTGGAGTTATGGCTCAAAGAGCCGTGACTATAGAAGCCTCTAGGGCAGCCAGAGGTTTAGATTTCTGGCAGAAAGCCCCCTGCAGGAGAGACAGCCTGAAGTGTTCATGAAAAGTGAAGGTCTGCCTAGTTTTGTCCAGAGGTCATTAATAATGTGAGTGGCACTGAGGTCAGCACTGGACTGGGAGTCAGAAAGCCCAGGTCTGGTTGACTCTGCCACTCTGTATGACCTGGGGAAAACCATGTGCTCTTAAGCCTTCATTTTATAAATTGAAGAGTGGTAGCAACTATCTTCCAACTCAATAGCACTAAACAACAATGGCTAACTTGCTCATTTGAAAAATAAGGAGTCAATCAGTGACTTTCAACTGGGAGCAGTGTTGCCTCCTAGGGGACATTTGACAATGTCTGAATATGTGATTGGTTGTCATAGTGGGACTCAGGTTTTGACACTGTTAGCTATACGGTAAAAACCAAGAAGACTTCTTAGCATCTCATAGTGAACAGGACAGCCTCCATACAGAGATTATCCAGTCCAATGTGCCAAGTCTGAGAAAGGAAGTCATTTACCCTTCAATATCAGCACCCAGCAATACACAGACCAAGGCCTATTCTCAAGGGGCTTATGAGTAAGTGAGAAGAGAGAAAGAGCAGTACAATACACAGATTTGTTGCCTCTGTGGTCTCTCAGACCTCACCCAGGTCTCTGGCTTACATGACCACTGGGATGATGTGGGGGACTCCTTTAGCTAGGAAGTTAATGGGTTAGATGTGAAGACCACTATATCTTGAACTGGAATCCTACTTGTGTCATTTTGGACTAACAAACAACATTGATTTGTTGCTTAAGACTCTCATTCCCTATAAGTAAATTTGATGGTAATATGATTATTTAAAATTGTTTGCCATAGTTCTTGACCCAAGTGGGAGATAAATGCCAGTTGTAGTAGTTTGTGTTGTACTAGTTATTGATATTATTATTGATGATGATGATGATATTATTATTATTTTATCACCATGCCATAAGCTGAGATATTTTTACCTATTCAGAAACTCTGTACTGAATTGATTCTTAATCCTTTCTTAAAATATGGATATTGGGGTCCTGCCTCAAGCCCTTTCAGTTAGTTTCTCTGGAAGGAGACCTTTGACATAAAATTTTTAATCTAATCAGTTAATTTTCGTTAGTAACCAGGATTGGAAATGTATTCTTTTATAAAATATCTCTAGCTGAATCTTCCTAAGAACTCAGATGGTGTTGAATTTTCTGATATTCACATATGGAAATGAGCATAATAGAGATTCAGTCCCAAGCTATTGAACATTTTTATGTCATCTGACTCTAGTAGACTTGTTCTAGAATCACTGGCCTCCACTCCAGCAAAGGTATAAATAATCCCTGTGTGCCCAGCTTCTCGAGACTCTTTGCCTTATTGTTAGTGAAAAGTGTGAGCTAATCACCATCTGAGTTAAAATTGAGTTAGAAAATTGATGAGCTGAACATGTTAAGTGCCGCGTTGAGTTAGTTCCAACTCAGTGATCCTGTCTAGATTTCCATGTAGCAACTAGCGGGTTTGAACTGCCACCTTGTGGTTCAAACCGACCGTATGGTCCAGTATTTAGCCTGCAGTGCCACACCAGGATTCTGTTGATGGTCATTGTTGTTGTTGTTAAGTGCCGTCGAGTCGGTTCCGACCCATAGCGACCCTGTACAGGGTTTCCGAGGGTGTAAATCCTTACGGGAGTAGAAAGCCTCATCTTTCTCCCGCGGAGCGGCTGGTAGTTTCGAACCGCTGACCTTACGGTTCGCAGCCCGATTCGTAACCACTACGCTACCAGAGCTCCTTGTTGATGGTCATTAGTTGATGGTAATTTATAAATAATTCTTAGTTGCTGGTGATAACTATGATTTTTAAATAACATGTTTTGCATATATAATAGTGCTGGTATGGCACTGAGGGTTAGTGTGCCAGACTGCAAAGCCATTTGAACTGCAAGGTTGGCAGTTCAAGCTCACCAGTCACTCCTTGGAAACTCTATACAGTGTCGCTATGGGTCAGAACTGACTTGATGGCACTTAACAACAACAACAGTTTATTTATTCCTTGGGTTGTCTGATGTCATGCTTTCCAGTAAACCAGAAGTACCATCTGAGGAGAGGTAGAGTTCTGGGGAGCATCAGCTTTTGGACCCCCACCTCTTTGTGGGAGAACAACTATGGAGGATACGCTTAAACCCATCGGGGTCACCTTTGGGTGGAATATAAAGGGGTAAGCCGAGGGAATAAATGTGTTTATTGTGTGACACTCCGTTTTTGCTTAAACAGTATCAACAACAATGGCTGACTTGCTCAATTTGAAAGATAGTTTTAAGGAATCAATCAGTGACTTGCAACTGGGGAAAATGTTGCCCCCTAGGGGACATTTTACCAGTAGGGTAAACTCCATGGAAGTAGGACTCCTGTTTATTCACAAGTCTGACATTAGAAAAAAGTCTATTATATAATAGTGCTCAAGTTTTAAGTGAAAATTTACCTCCACGAGCATGTTCTCTTGAATATTATAAAATAAATCAAATTTCAGGGGGGGGGGAATTAGGAAGTAAACATAGCACTTTTAAATAATAATGAAAGGGTAGGAGGATAAGAGAAAAGTTCCTGGGTGGTACAAATATTAAACTTTCAACTATTAGGAGAAAGATTGGCAGTTTGACCCCATCCATAGAGACCTTGGAAGACAAACCTGTTGATCTGTTTCCAGAAGGTCACAACCATGAAAGCTCAAAGTTCTACTCGGCACACATAGGGTCAGCATGAGTCAGAATGGATTCAATGGTGACTAACAATAACAACAGAAAAAGAATAGGAATAAATTATTTATAACAGCTAAAATTGCAAATTGAAATAAAGTAGGCTTTTAAAATAGCAGCGCTCAAGTCACAATAAATGTAAAAGGTTGAGTTAGAAAATAGAATAATATATGAGATTTAAAGACAAAGGGCTTTAGAAACCAATAAAATAAAAGGGTAAAAGATTAAGACAAATGCCTCAACTCATAATAGATTGAAAATAAATAAATTTATTTGGTTAAGAAGAGAAAATAATTAAGAAAAAATTAAATAGATATAAATAGGCATTTAAAAAAATGAGGTGTGTGCTGTTTGTGACTTTGTTTTGTTTTCAAATGAAATAAGCTTGTACTTACAAAAGAGAGAGAGGGAGACTGATTGGACTTCAATTAGTAGCAGACAAGGAGTGAAGGTTGTAACTGTAGCCTTGGATGACTCTGGTTCTCATTCTGGTCTGTATTCCCAGTAGATGGTAGCCATCCTCTTGGGTGCAGGGATTTCGGGGTACAGGCCTTATCTTCTAAGCACATGTCTGCATTCTCCTGCTTGATGATAGTTATCTCACCAGCCCCTACTACTAAGGATCTGAGATTTAGCTTTTTAATGGAAACACGCAACTGGTGACTCTTTGTAGGTGAGTCATGCACCATCCCAGTTAACTCTACATATTGAAACTTCCTGGGTTTACCAAGGTATAGCCCGGCACTGCTGAATTCATTGCTGTACATTATGAAGTGCCAGTTCTCCTTGGGTCTGCCCTGCTCATCTCTCTTGCCCACTGTTGAGACATCTGTACAAATAAGTCAGTGCAAGGGCTGTGAGTGACTAAATCATCTTTCTCATTTCTTTTTATTCCTGAATCCTCATTTTTCTACACAAATTGTTGTGGAAAGCAGGTAGAAGAAAATCTTTTATAAAAACTTGGTCTTGGACTCAGATTCCAGTTTTGTCGATTATTAGCTGTGTAACTTTAAATAATTTTGTTAATTTATTTGAATTTCAGTCACCCGACTTATAAAAGAGAGATTTTAAAACTATGTAAATTAAGGATATAAATGAAAATACTTCCTAGATATCACATACATTACCTTAATATAATCAATACTTAATTATATGTGAAGTTTTCAATACCTGTTTGATGATAGCAATAAGACTAATCTTTTTGAGAACTGTACACACACTCTTCAGTTATTGACATGCTTAAATTCCAAAGACAAGTTCATTATGCAAGAATCATTATGCAAAAGTAGAGAATGACCATATCAGATCACAGAATGGAGGATGACGACATTATTACATAATGTACCAAACTACATCATTATATAACCATCAAGCCTCAGAGAAGCCTAACCCAGGTAAGTTGAGATTAACTACTGCCACCAGAATTATGAGAAGTCTTGCCACCGTGATTTTCCTTATTTCCAGACATGTATTGTTAATGTGCAAAAAGTAGATTTTTTATTATTGTCATAAATGAAAAATATCTGATAATGAGATTGCCAATAAGTGAGGATTAGGTGTATTATAGTATGTATGCCATGAATCATACTAAACTTTTTACTCTGATGAAAACAGTCTTTAAACAGACACATACACACAAAAATATGTGAGATTTGTATTATCATTATTACATTTGGCACATTATGTTTAGAAGCTTAGTAACTTGTGCGTGACCATCTGGCAAGTTTTAAAAAAATTCACCATAACTTAGTGAATACTCAGGTTTTTAATAAGTACAGGTATTAAGAAAGAACTAAGTAACTAGATATTATCAAACATTTTATGGCAATGAGTACCTGAGACTGGGGGCTCAGAACCATAACCTAGCGGCAACACAGTCAATTGGCACAACTTAGTACACAAAGATAATACTCTACATCTTACTTTCATGAGTAGTGTCTAAGGTGCAGTTACTGATCTCTCCATGTTCAGAAGAAAGAAGAGTGATAATAATTGAAAATGCTTGGAATCAACTTGTCCAACAGACTAATAGAACTTGTGAACATCAGTCTCCACAACCCTGAAACGAGAAGAACTATATGATGCTCAACTACTGGGATCACATTAGAAGATCCTAGATGGAGTGGCATAATGTGTGGAACAAAACTCAAAATTATTTTTAAAAAAACAAAAACCAAGATTACTGGTCAGAAAGAGACTGGAGGAGACTGTGGCTGTGACCCTCAACCATCCTTCAGATCTGGAAAGGAACACAACCTTTTTCAACCAAGCAGTAGATAGGTATATAGGGGTAACAACAACACTAGTAAGGTATACTCACTATGAATGATGGAATGGTCAATCATTCAAAATCAAAGGGGCACCATGCACCTAAGGACAATTGCAAGAAGGGATGGGAAGGTGAGTGAAAAGGAAATAGGAACCGTTGGGAGGAAGCAGATCATTGAGGGGATCTGAATCAGTGAGACGAAACAAAGTGTCTTATTTATTGAATGTAAAACTGATGATCTTGTCTTTGAGTAAACCTTCACTCAATTCACAATAAAAAGCATTTTTAAAAATGAATTTAGAAGAAAATATGAAGCCGGTTGATTACAATTGAAAATTTGTGGTACTTTGATAATACGTAAAAGAAAATGCCCCAATATAATTTAGCCAAAATTTACTTAAATTAACATTCATTGTATAAAAAGAAATTTCTTGACATCTGAGAAAAGAACAAAATTATCAGTCTTGCGAACATTTTAAGGAAATAAAAAAGACTATATTATTTTAAAAAATTAAGGACTGCAGAAAGTCAGGAATATGCCGCCATGCCCATACCACACTGCCATGTTCTCTAGAGCTTCCTCCTAAATGCCTCACATGTCTTCCCAGCACTCATAGTTAAATACCACAGAAAGGGAGAGCAGATTCAGTTTCATGGTGTAAGCCTCTTATACCAGTTGGATTGGGATCCAGGCGGATATAAATCTTAGTCTTACAGAGTTTCCTTTACTGAGCTTAGAATAGGCGTTCTACACATGGGTGCAGCTGTAGCTTCAGCCCTGACCACTGGAGAGTGCTTGATATGGTCAAGAGGAATGGAAGCTGAGGTGCTGCTCAAAGTCTGTCAAGTCTGAAATTCAGGCCAGTATTATCCCTAATGCCCATTTAAGTCTTAAAACTGAAGTTAGGTAGATGGCCTAATTGAAAGAACTAGATGAGAAAATGGCATAAACTTAGGGATGGGCCAGTATCTGTATGTTTGAGTATAGATTTATCAGAGTTGGAGCTCTCCTGTCAGAGAGTCCAATGCTAGTTCCACAGTCTCTTTTCTATGACCATACTGTCTGGGAGTCTGACCCTGGTGAAGTGCTTTGAGTAGTTATCCCTCCAGATGGCCAAATAATGCCATGTTATCCCTGCTGTTTGCAGAAAGTTGGAGCATAACCAGTAATTTCAGAATCTGGGCAAAACCTCAGGCCAGGATCTACCAAATGAATCATTCTAGCACATATCACACACTTAGTAAAACATTCCCTATTTCCCACTGCCAACACATCCACATGTAGATACATACATACATACATGCACATACACTTATCTTCTCTTTTCTGTTTCACACAAAAATAGGGGTAATATTGGGTGGAATGAGCCATCTTGATTGGGGAAGGAAAGAAGATTTAGTTCTGAAATAACAAAAAATGAAATAGCAAGAAAAACCGGTTCAGCAGTAAATACTTGCTGAGGAAAAAACCAGCAACAACAGGAAAAAAACAATGAGCAAGATGAGGCTTAATTTTAATGAAGGAAAATTTGTATCTAAATAAAGAAATTGCAACAAGTAGAAGCATACAGAGCTTCAAACAAGAGCTGGCCTTATGTTCTGTGTCAGCCAAGATTTTGTCCTTTAAGAAATAGCTCACAAGAGATGGACTAACTGAAAATGCTGGATCTAGAATATAGGACAGATGTCTTTGATAAAAGAGAAGCCTACTTTATTCCCAGATGGCTTCTGTGGAGGTTGAATAAGGACATATTTCTCGGTGTAATTCCCATTTTCTTCAATATAAGGACTGGGAATATGCAAAAGATGCAAAGATTCATCTTCCTTACCAAGAATACCTTGATATGATTTCTCAGTCATGTTTTCCTGAGACATCTTAAAACCTCATTCTCATTTATAATTTATTATTAGAAGTAAAATTATACATTGTTCTAATATACTAAAGTAGGCTTGGTGTGGCACTGAGGGTTAATGCGCTGGACTGTAAAGTCGGTTTGAACTGCAAGATTGGTGGATCAAACTCACCAGCCGCTCTTCGGAAACCCTATACAGAGTTGCTGTGTTTTGGCACCAACTTGACGGCACTTAACAACAACAACAAGAACAATATATTAAATGGAGTCCTGGTATGGCACTGTAGGATAAGCACTGGACTACTAACCATGAAATTGGTAGTTCCTTGGAAACGCTATACAGGGTCACTATGAGTCGGAACCAACTCAACGGCACTTAACAGAAATAACAATATGTATATAGGTTTCAAAGAGTTCATGAAAAATTCCACTATCTTCTAATTCCAATTTTTCATTAACTTTTGGAAGCCCCCTCCTGGATATGTACTGTGTACTGTGGAATTGGTTCTGACTCAGAGCGATCCTGTATAGGATTTCTGAAGTTGTTAAGAAGGGAACAGAAAGCCTCGCAATCTGTGTAGTCGAACTGCTAACCTTCTGGTTAGCAGACTAACATGTAACCCCCTACACTGCACTACTTATTTTTAAAATTTTGATAAATGTTAAAATTACTTCACTGGGAATTTCTTTTTTTTTCTGGAATAAAATGACAAAAGGTAAATTGTCTCTACTTGCTTGTTCATATTTACCAAGCTAAAAGTATTTGAAGTAAGAATTACTGGTTTGTTGACAGATATGTGGAATTGAGAATGACCCAAATTTATATAT
>NW_006408676.1:4478417-4486608 GCF_000296735.1 Chrysochloris asiatica | reverse complement strand
GTAAAGGTTTACAGCCTCGGAAACCCTAATATAGATGGTTAAATATACAGGAAAAAGGAGGATGATTCATTTCATATTTTTGTCAGTCAGAACCTCTAGTGTTTGCTCTCAAAAGTACAATGTACGGAAAGCTATGCGTAATGGAGATTTACCGAGCTGAAATTACCAGCGTATCCCCTGGAGTGTATATTTGGTGTGTGTCAGGGTTCATGACACTCTACCTTGTGGCTCTGAGATCATTGAGTCCACTGGCTGACTTCCCATTCCAGGACTCCTTCCTGGCTCTCCTAGGGTGGCAGGATCCACTCCAGAGGATCCCAAGGGCCACACCATCAAGTCAGTTCCAACTCATAGCAACCTAATTTAGAGTTTCCAAGACTGTAAATCTTTATGGGGACAGACAGTCTCTTCTTTTTCCCAAGGAGCAGCTGGTAGATTAGTAGACCAACACCTAACAAATAGAGCCACCAAGGCTTTTTAATCCAGAAGGTATATGTGAATTTTCTAATATCTAGAATGTGGACTATAAGGGAGCTTCAAAAATTCCTGGAATAATTCCATTGTCCCACAAGCTCTTTGAAACTCCCTTATATGTGTGTGTAGGTATAGAGAGTCCTGGTGTGGCACTGTAGGATAAAGCACTGGACTGCAAGATTGGCTTGAACCAAGGTCGGTGGTTCAAACTCACCAGCCATTCCTTGGAAAGCCTATACAGGGTCACTATGAGTCAGAACTGATTCAGAGGCACTTAAAAACAACAACAGATATATATATATTTGATGCTGAAGAATAAAGCAATGTCAGATTCTTTCTAATTTGGGCCTGGGTGGTGATGATTTTAAAACTGCAACCAATAGGAGAAATCAGATCTGTAACCATGAAACCCTGCTTCCTACCATGGCTCCAGGCAGCCTTCAGAAAAGGAAGCTTCTGAGGTGGGAGTCAGAGCCTTCAAAAAATGATTTCTTTCCATTACAGAGCAATACTGTATGCTGTGCAGATCCAGAATTCCTTGTCTTAGAAATCCTAGATAACTTTAGACAGCAAAGTTTTTCTTCATCTTGATTCAAGTCCTTCATTCTTAGATAATTGATTTCTTCACTTAGGCTGCACAGAAGAAGCACCACTGTAATTGTAGAGTGGTAGCATGTCATCCTTAAATTCTTTACTTTTTTTTTTTTCTTTCTCCCAGAAATGGCTCTTACCTTGGCTGTGAGCAGTGTGAAGTCCATCTTTTCAGACTGTAAAATAGTCAGCGATCTGACAACATTTACAGCAATTAAAAAGAAAAAAAAAAAAAAGACCCTCTTTAAATATTCAGGGGAAACCACAAAATGCTGAAGTAAATCCCTATCAAGAATTTTAATGAGCAAAATAAAATATGAGATCTGTGTGATTAAAATCAAATCTTCCCCCTTATGCTCGCCTGGAGCATGCAGCCAAAAACTAAGGCACAGAGGAGACCAGGGGAGGCCTTTGTATTTAATTACTACCAGCTCTTTTTCTCAGTTCAAAGCCCTCTTCTGAGCCCCCACAGGGGTCATGGAGAACTTGAGAGAACAAATAAGCTCTCTTCTGAGTGATTTAGAATCCTGGACAATAAACAATAAACATTTTAACTGAGCCAATTTGGCTTAAGATTAAAAACAAGTGAATTTTTGGAGAAGCTGGAAAAATGAACCACCTTCCACCTTTCTTTGACCCCCATGTGGTTCCCACTACTTTTATTATGTCTCCTACTTTAATTTCTCCCAGAATTTAAAAAATAGAGGAAGGATTTTATGTATCTTGATAATTTGTTATTACTGGAGATCAATACAGTACCAAACACATCGTATTTGATCAATAAATATATATTGATAGAATAAACAAACAATTCAATAATGGTATGTTTTTCAAAAATTACTTACACAAGACCTGGGATATAAATGTTGAATTAGTATGAACAGAAATGGAGTTAAAAAGGTTGCTGTTATGTCTAATTGGACTGGGAAATTGTAGGTCTGGGAGTTGGGTTGTTGTTGTTAAGTGCCGTCCAATCAATTCTGACTCATAGCGACCCTATAGTGTTTACTAGGAGTAACTTGTGGGTTTGAACTCCCCACCTTGTGCTTCACAGTCCAGTGCTGATCCTATAATGCTACATCAGGAATAAGTTTGGAGATAAAGTTGTCTTATAGCTCCCCCTTCTGAACTCCATGTGCTCACCCAACAGCATCAACCACAACTTTATCTTCAAAGGATTGTCTTCAGTTCTGAAGCCTCTCCTTTCTTTGTAGTCACAACTTTTGCTTTTGGGGGTTCTTCTTTTGGTACATGTTTAGCTGAGATCTCTTTTTATGTAGTGCTTCCTTTTCAAGTTCAGACCATGGTACTTTCCATTTACATTCATTGAAAGCCATTGTCATTTTCATCGCCTTTGTCCTTTGCTAGGAGACAGGGTGTTTTGTGTTAGCAATAGCATTGAAAGAGCATAAGTAAACCACAGAGAACGTGGAGAAAGCCAATCCTCTGCTTCTCATATGAGGAGGTGATAATTGATATTTTGCCACTAGATACCCCTGTGCGGGCTGTGAGACTTGGAAAGCTTCTACACACGTGTTTCCCCAGCTGTCTACTGTGAGCAGGAGTGAAAAAGGAGTCCTAGCAGGCTTAGGCCACAGGTATCCATGTCTCACGTACACATGGAAGTCAGTGTGTCACTAGGATGTTTCTCTTCTCTGCTATTCAGTTCAACTCATGTCATGTGTAATGTAATAGACGTGCTTGTTGTTAGTTGCCATGGAGTCAGCTCTGACTCTTGGAGACCTCATGGACAATAGAATGAAACATTGCCCAGTCCAATTAGACATAATAGCAACCTTTTAAATTCCATTTCTGTTAATACTAATTCAACTTTTATATACCAGGTTTTGTGTAAGTAATTTTTGAAAAGCATACCATTATTCAATTGTTTGTTTATTCTTTCAATATATATGTATTGATCAAATATGATGTGTTTGGTACTGGTTTAAGCTCCAGGAATAACCAATTATCAAGATGCATTAAATCCTTCCTCTAACTGAAGAAAAAAAAAAAAAAAAATGACTCTCTTCAAATGGTGGTTGGGAAATGACAGCTTGAATTAAGTTGATGGCAACGAAACAGAGCAGAGAAAAAAGGACAGATTTTTATTTATTTATTTTTAACTTTTGAATTGAGTGAAGGTGTACAGAGCAGATCATCAGTTTTACATTGAACAAATCATATACTTTGCTTCATTATATGTCTGTAGTGCCTTCCATGTACTAACAGTTAACATTTGCCTCTATTCACTTAACTATCACACTTCTCCCTATGTCTCCTGTACCTTCGTCTTTCCGCTATTAACATGAATAATTATCCTTCCTGCACCACTTCCCTACACCTCCCATAACCATCATTGATTGTTTCTTTTTTGTTTGTTTGCTTGTTTAACAATTATATAATTCACAGTTTCAAAGTAACAGTGGCACAGCCCCTTCCCACCTCCCATCCCAAATCCTTCACTCTATCTTGAGGCATGATGTTTTGAATATGCTTCTATAATTCTTCTTTTGAGTGGATAGCGAGGCTTCTCCCATTTCATAGTTCTTCCAAGACCACAGCTCACCTAGGAAAAAGGACATATTTGAGACACGTTTGGAGATCAAGCCAGGGGGACTAGATAATGGATTGGCCAAGGAAATTAGTAATCAAGTGTTATACCCAGATTGTTGTGGTGTTATTTATATAGTGTTATTTATGTGGTGTTATTTATATTTATATGAAATAGTCTTGTCTAAGTGTCTACACATAACTGACTTTTTGTTTTGTTTTTTTCTTGATCTTTAATGCAGTGGTTTAACCAATGCATATTAGAATCAACTGGTAAAGGTGTTAATAAAAAAAAAATATATATATATATATATATATATATTGTCTAAGCTTATGCCAGGAGTCCTGGTGTGGTGCTGTAGGTTAATCTCTGCACCAAAAGGTCATTTTGAACTGCAAGGTAGGTGGTTCAAATCCACCAACCACTCCCTGGAAACCCTGTACAATGTCACTATGAGTCAGAACTGACTCATAGGCACTTCACAAAAACAGGCTCATGCCAGTGTTATTCAATCACAATATTTGGATGGTGTTTGAAAAGAATTTTCAGATGATATTTTTTAAATAATCCTGAAGTTAAAAACAACAACAAAAAAACTACTACTGAAAAGCATCGCAATAAACATGTATGATTACTATGTGTATGGAATATGCATGTCTATCTGTATAATCTTACTAGGATATGCTTTTAATATCAAACAGAGTTATCCTAAAACCTGCCTTTAATTCATTTCTGCCTGTGTACCATCAATCAGTAGTTGCTTAGAGATTAAAACTGATTTTAACAGATGTTTGAAGCAAGCATAAATAAGTGAATAAATATGTTAACAGAAAAAGATAATTCTGAAATATCATCTCTTTGTTGCTTCTTTTTTTCTTTTTATTTGCAGCTGCCTTTCATTTAACTAAATAATTGCAAGTTGACAGTATGTGTTAGTACAAAAAATTACATGCAATGCATTTTTACACATATGCAATTTTAAATATTTTTTCAACAGAAGCCTTCTATTTGGTGCTACATGTGCAAGACTATATGGTTTCTAAATGCCATCTTGGCAGTCAATTATAGTGAGCATGAATCTTCATGTCTAGTCAAACATTTGAAAGAATCATGCAAGATTTTTCCAGATAGCCACCACCCTGAATTCATGAGATCGGATTCAAGTTTCTAGTAGCTATTTAGCACTTGGTACATACATTTATTATTATATTTTTCAACAAAACTAGAGTCAATAGCTAATCCCCATTAATATCAGGAAATAAAACAAATGGGTATTTGCTGCACAGGAAATCAGAAGCAATGTTGACAGCTTGATTTTATGCTTTTGACACAACCAAAATTGCAATGTAATACTCTTGTCCGGAGTGGCACATACTGTGAAAATGCCTGTTCAGCCCCCTGGAAGGCCAAATCACACCAAATTATAAGTAGCGAAAACATTTAAGGCTATACACACACACACACGCACACAGAGGCAGTCTCTGCCAACCCAACTTTTCATGTGCTGACAGTTTGATACAATCTATCTTCCAAATATACCATACAAACCAACTATGAATAAAATAAATTTTAACCAAAATCAATGCTCTTTTGTAGAGCTGCTTAAAATCTAAGTGGAAGTGAAAGCTTTGGAGCAATATTTCCCCCTCCTCTTTAAATGCAACACTTACTGAATGTTTGATTTCAAAGGGAGCCTATGGAGTCTCCCGTGTTCAGCAAAGCACCTTCATTTATAGGAGCTTAAACATCATGTATAGGGTCCTGTGTGGCACTGTAGGATAAGTACTGGACTGCTAATTGCAAGTTTGGTGGTTCAAACCCACCATCTGCTCCTTGGAAACACTATACAGGATCACTATGAGTCAGAACTGAATTTATGACTACAAGCATCATTAATTAATGACTAGAAAGTAAATACATTGAGTTTGTTTTTAAGGAAATATTCCTTATCTAATTTCCTACAGGAGAAAGCCTGTTTCTGTTACTTCCCTCCCAAGCTCTGTGCTGCTTTTTCTGGTTTCTGTGTCTGGGCAGATTTCTAGGCCCCAGTTTCCTTCCCAGACTTGACATCTAAAAAGGGAAATAGAAGAGATGGTATAGAGCCAGGGAGAGAATTCAGTTCCAAATTGTGGGGTGACTGATTCTGTTTATTCACACATTGGCAAAGTTCAGTGAAAATTTTTCCAGATAATAACATACTTTTTGGAGTCCTGGTGTGGTGTAGTGGGATAATGCACTGGACAACAAGGTCAATTTGAACCACAAGGTAGATGGTTCAAACTCACCTCGGAAACCCTATACAAGGTCGCTGTGGGTTGGAACCGACTCAATGTCACTTAACAACGATACATACCAACATACTTCTAAAGATTTTTTTTTTTTAATTTAAAAGTATGAAATACATACTTCATAAACAATTGAGAAGATCTTAACATTCTGGAATAGGCAAACATGTTTTTTTTTAATTTGCAAAGGAAAAAGGTGATGGTAATAGCTATCATTTATTATATTTTTAATATAGTAGGCACCAGTACTTGATTTATGCAAATGATCTCATTTAATTATAGAAAACAATCTCAGTTAGATTGGGTTACTATTCACATTTACCTATGAGGTAAGCAAAGAATTTCCCAAAACTATTACAAAGAGTAGTGTTGAAACCAGGACTCCAACCGAGTCCCATCAGCCTGAATGAGGTCTGAGCTTGTCAACTTACCTAACCATACAATCAAGAGAAGCCACTCTTATTTAAAAAGGAGGAAGAAGAGCAAAAAGAATAATGAAACAGTCCAAATTCTCAATTCAAATAGATTGTCTTTATTGATTAAATCAACCAAATATTTGGTCAAATAATAAATTCAAGTCATTTAATGAATTTTGATATATATGTGATGTCTTAGACTAGATTCTCTACAGAAACCAAACCAATGCTATACATATATGTAAAGAGAAGTTTATATCAAGTAAATTGCTCATGATTGTAGAGATGGGAGTGTCCCAAGTGCGGACCAAGTAAACCAAGATCATCGGACAGCTCCAGAAGGCAGGAATCTGAAGTTGGGGCACAGAGGAGGACCTCAGTGCTGGTGCAGAGAGACATTCAACCAAGGCCTGCGGAGGCATGCTACAGAACCAGTGGTGGGGCGCATATGAGCCAGGCCGACAGGAACAGGCATGCAGGGACCTCCAGTGGGCTTCCAGTTTTCCAGGCACACTTAGTAGACAAGCCCAGCAGACAAATGCACAATAGAACAAGCCACTGGCTTAGGTTCAAAGATGACCCAGATGTGAACTCCAGACCCAGTGGAGAAGAGTGTGAGTCTTCCTGAATGTCCATTATATTGGAGTAGGTCGCACCTCGAAGGAAACATCCTTTCAATTGATTGTCTGCTCCTAGCTAACCATCATAGGGTTAACTATGCTTGCTCGTGGCCACTCATCATAGAGCTAGCCATAAACTCCCAAACAACTGGGAATCCTTGCTCAATCAAATTGATACAGAACCTAACTATTAAATGTGGGTTGAGAAAAAATAGTATGAAATACATCTGCAATAATAGTTACGACTACACAATGGCTAGTGGATGTGAAACTCTTTCATTAATTGACAAGGACAAAGCAATTTCTCAAAGGCATTTTCCAGAAATGTCTATATGTAAAAGAATATGGTTTCATCCTAACCTAATGAAAACACCCTGGAAATATCAGGAAATGTTGTTTTCTTTGAGATCCTCAGTTAAATGAATTAAGCTTAAAGTTTTGTCAGCACAAAGAATTCACCAACAAGTTCTCCTAAACATTTGAGGTCCAAGGGTCACCTTTTTTTTTCTTTCTTTTTTTTAAGGCTTTATTGTGAATTATGTGATAGTTTACATGGGAGAACATTAGCTTCACATTGATCCCATTGTATATCCTTTCCTTGCCATGGTTACAATCCCCTCCATCCATCATCAACGAACCAAAGGGTATACATTGCAAGAATGCCCCCTGGTCATCAGCACACAGCCCCTCTCCCACTCTCTGTCTAGAGTCTCCGGTCATTCCATCTCTCCACGTCATCGTCTCTGCTCCATCTCTGATGTCACTGCTTCTCTGGGTAGGGTCCCGCTCTCCACTTTTCTCCCTTGATGGTCCCAGGGACCACTGCTCCTAGACTGCAAAGTCAATCACTCCCCTCCTTTTGCTGCCCAATGTCCACCTTTACATTTCCAACCCTCATAATCAGTCCTGATAACAATTATTCACTATTGTATCACAAGACACCTATTAGCATCTCCTTTCATCAGCCCCACCAGGCAGATTCGATACTACTCAGTGGAGATTCTAACTTTCTCCACGCCGTCTGAATCTGGGCTCCCTCTTGAAAGCTTGTAAGCCAGTCACTTCTTGCCTTTGTAGTACCTGCCCCCCCTCCATTTTGGGTAGCCAATGTCCAAGTTGCCCATCTCTATCTACTCTGTGTATGGAGGGGGTGGGAATGATCCTCACTGTAAAGATTTGTTCCTCTTTTGAGCTACTTCATCCATAGGTGTCAGTCAAGTTCATCAAATTATATCAGATTACTCTTTTTTTTCC
>NW_006408676.1:4411038-4469647 GCF_000296735.1 Chrysochloris asiatica | reverse complement strand
GAGCTGAAACCGACTTGACAACACTTACCAACAATGTCTACATATCTATCCTAATATATATGGATATCTATATCTATATCTATATCTATATCTATATCTATATATCCTAAATCCTCTGGCAAGAACTTCCAATACATTATTGAATAGCAGTGGTGAAGAGGTTATCCTTGTTTTATTCACCATCTTAAGGGAAAATTGGTCACCCTTTCTTCAATGAGTATGATGTGAACTGGGCAAAATGATCAGGCTTTAAAATTAAAAAAAGAAAAAAGTGTGAGTATTAGCATATCTGATCAGTGAAGTCACTGAGGGCATAAGAAAAAACAAGCAGTATTTGCATACTCTGCTCAGAGGTACTGCTATGGATGTAAAATGAAAAAAAAGGCTTAGCATATGTTCAGTCAGATAACAGGATGATTATTGCTGAAGTCTCCCATCTAGTTTTACATTTTTATGTCATGTGCTCAGACAGAGGCAATGGACAGACGTACTCAATAAATTTAAAACAGATATTATTACCATGAGGGATTCCTGATGTAGTGCTACAGGATAATGTACTAGACCAAAAGGTAGGTTTGTACTGCAAAGTCAGCCATTCAAATTCACCAGTTGCTACAGTGATACGCTATATAGGGTCCCTCTGAGTTGGAACCAACTCAAGGCACTCAACAGCAACAACATTACCATTATGGATTCCTGGTGTGATGCTGTAGGTGAAGTACTGGACCACAAGGACCTAAAGGTTAGCAGTTCTAACTTACCAGCTGCTTCTCAGAAAAGAGTCAGAAATGACTTGATAGCACTAACAACAATTACCATGATACTAATTTCTAATTAGCCGCTACTGCTTCTGCTAATAATAATAAAGACAATTAAGCTTGAACAATTCCCTAGAATTAAAAAAAAAGCTTTGTGTCTCTCAGAAAATACAATTTCCTGTTTTGAGTCAAGGTTAACAAATAAGGTTGGCACAAAAGGTGAATCAAAATGAATCCAAGTTTATGCATTTTATTGATGAGGAAAGAGGTTGAGTGTACTATATTTTATTTATTTTATAATACACAAGTTTCAGAATTTAAAAGTTTCCCCAAATTTGTGATGTGTGTTTAGTAATATGTTGTAGTTTATTTCTTCCTTACAGGCTCATAAAATGATAGTGAATTTTATAAACAATGGCATTTCAATTCAATAAAATACAGTAATTGAATTGATTTAGAAAAAACAGTAATTGAAAACTATCTTGCTAGTGTGAGACTAGGTGACAGAATCATAGTTTCTTTAAAGCATCATATTTTATTCTTAATATCTTGGAATATGTAGCACATGTGCCTACATTTATACTCTATTAAGGGAGCATGGTAGCTCCCTCAGATAAGCACTGGGCTGTAAACCACAAGGTCACATTTTGAGCCCATCAGCCACTACACAGGAGAAAGATAAGGGGAAAGATTTCCTGCCTCAATAACCCTATACCAGAAACCAAGTCAAAAGCACTTAACAGCAACATACTGTATTAAATACCCACATATATTAGTATTAACAAAACCAAAAGTTATATATTTAAGGGTTAAAATAATAAAACAGTTTCAAATTCTGTTCTATTCTGGTTTTGTTATGGAGACCTTGTGTGGTACTGTGGGTCAATGGATGGGAAAGTTGATAATTCAAGCTCACCAGTCGCTCCTCAGAAACCCTATACAGGGTTGCTGTGGGTGGGGACTCATTCAATGGCACGTAACAACAACAACAACTATCTGAAGCACAATGTTGTTTTACCATTCCCTAGGAGTCCTGATGTGGCACTGTGGGTTAATGCACTAGACTGCAAAGATGTTTGAACTCCAAGGTTGGCAATTCAGACTCACCAGCTGCTCCTTGGAAGCCCTATACAGGGTTGCTATGGGTCAGAATCGACTCAGCAGCACTTAACAACAGTAACAACATTTAGATCTGGGCTTAATGAAAGCAAGTTATTTTAGCCATTTTGTTCTTGTTATATCGTACTAAACTTGAACTGTATCCACAAAGAAAGAATTCAATAAACATTGGCTGAATGAATTCATTGAAGATGAAAACATTGATTCTCTGGCTTTTTATAATACAGAGGGAAGTGGGGAGTGACTTGAAATGGTGTACAAGCCTCTGAGTTAGCAACGGATTCAGATGTGTACTCATAGTTCACCTTGGGGTGACTTTGTGGAAAGCAGTTCCCCTAAGTCAGTATTAGTGAGGGTTTGCCCAGATATCAACCAACATATATGCAGGTGCGCCCACCCTGAAAATGAAGTCCTTTCAGTGGTCTAGTCTATTTTATAGGCAAATGAGTTTAGTGACTCTTAAGTTAATATAATTTTGCAAGTGGAATATTCCCAGTACTGACTAGGCCCATTGATTTTTACTGCCACATGGTTCCACTTTAGAAACTGCACATGCATTAAGTTTTCTATTTCAGAAGAGGGAGGTTAGATGCATGGCTCTCCTGAATCAGTTTGATGCCTTTGCTTTTTAAAGTTAAAAAAAAGAAAAAAATCTAGGTGAAATAGTGCTGGAAACAGGTTTAGGAAACATGCATTTAGTTTATTTTAAATGAACTTGCAAAACTCAAATTTTACTTTGTTGTTTGTTGTTAAGTGCCCTAGAGTCAGTTCCAACTCATAGCAACCCTGTATAGGGTTTCCAAGAGCAGCTGCTGGGTTTGAACCACCAGCCTTACAGTTAACAGTCCAGCCTACACTAGTACTCTATTTTACTTTAGTTAGTTAGTTAGTTAGATTTTACTTGGTGCTGTTTTTAATTTTACAGATTATCGAACACATATACCTCTTTTCAAATACACACGTGCATATACAAATATATGTGTGGCTTTCAAGGTCCTATCATGTTTACTAAATATTTCAGATGAAATGAAATGTTCATCTGTGGCAATGATTGCTAAGATTACAGCATGACAACAAACATTATCTGGGGGAGAGAAACTAAAATTATAGCCCACTTTTTCTGCCATGCACAGTGATGAACAGACGCATGTTAATTTTCTGTGATGATGTCCAGTGCTTGGGAGTTGTGGATTCAAAGTGTTAGCATTACAGCCAGCCACGCCTGAGGGCTCTGAAAGGTTATCCCCATAAGTTAGCTGATGCAAAAGCCATGAGCCAGCAGGTTCTTTGACTAGGAATTCTGTTACAATTAATTGCTATTGTTGTTAAGTGCCATCAAGTTTGTTCCAACTCATAGCGACCCTGTATAAGGTTTCTGAGGAATGGCTGGTGAGTTTGAACCACCGACCTTGCCGTTCAAACCGACATTGCAGTAGAGCTCTTTTCCTACAGCGCCACACCAAGATACGCAGGGGAAATGTGGATATGGCTCTAGATAGTGGCAGCATGAACAGAGTCTTTTTTTTGTTGTTGTTGATTATGGAAGACTGTATGGAAGACAGTAGCCCATGAAGGTTTTAGTTCTAGCTGTGTGAATATAGTGCTATTGTTCCTGTGTGCTATCAGGTTGATGATTCTGACTCATATGATCCTGTAGGACAGAGTAGAATTGCCCAGTTAGGTTTCCTAGGCTGTAATCTTTATAGGGGAGTCCTGGTGTGACACTGTAGGTTAATAAACTGTACTGTAAAGTCAGTTTGAACCACAAGGTCGGCCGTTCAAACTCATCAGCCACTCCTTGGAAATCCTGTGCAGGATCGCTATGTGTCGGCACCGACTGGACGGCACTTAACAACAACAACAAATGTTTATAGGTGAAGATTTCCAGGTCTTTTCACTAATGGAGCTGCTAGTGGGTTTGAATCATCAACCGCTCAGTTGACAACCTCCTAGTTAACCTGGTATGGTGCTGTGGGTTAATGCGCCAGGCTGAAAAGCCATTTGAACTGCAAGGTTGGCGGTTCAAGCTCACCAGCTGCTCCTTGGAAACCCTATATAGGGTTGCTGTGGGTCGGAATCGACGGCACTTTACAACAACAACAACAACAACAAGTTAACTAACCATTGTGAAACCAGAAATCATTAAATATAGTGTCAAACATTGCTTTATAAACTGTGCGAGGAAACCAATCCACATATTCAAAGCAAAGAAAATCAACTGAGGTTTCAAAGTTTCCATGTAAGCATATGTAAAGAAAACGAACTCTGAGTGTGTGTGTGTCAGTCTGATTTAGGTATCAGGATTATCCTGGTTTCACATAAAGAGTTCAGTAGCATTTCTTTCTTTTCTTTTCTTTTAAGGGGATTGAGTTGGATTGATGTCATCTCTTTTCAGGATGTTTGGGAATTCTCTAATACTGGAGATATTTTGTTGTTGGTGGTGATGGCAGTTTTTTTTTAAATAAAATTTCCGATCTGTTGTAATGGGTCGGCTCAATTTTTCTATCTCTGTGTTAATTTGGGTAGGTAGTGATTCTAGGAATTTATTCATTTCATCTGTATTTTGTTATTTATTGGAGTATAATTTTTCATATTAAATCAGTTATGATCTGATTTTGTCTCTATTGTATAAGTTACAATATCACCAATTTCATGTCTTAATTTCATTATTTGCTTATTCTTTTTTCTATTTTGGTCAAGCTAGCCATCAGTTTGTTTACTTTAGTTATGTTTTCAAAGAACTAACTTCTGCTATTGGTGAATCTTTCTATTATTTTTCTATTTAACTTTGTTTCAGCCCTAATCTTTAGTATTTCATTTTTTTTCCTGGTAGCTTTTGGCTTCTTTTGCTTACTTAGCCTTTTCTGTTTGTTCAAGTTGTCAATTTAAGTTAATGATTTGGGATCTTTCTTCTTTTTGAATTTAGGTATGTATTGCTATGAACGTGCCTCTGAGCACTACTTTTGCCTTGCCCTAAAAGGTTTATGTGTTGAGTTTTAATTTTTATTTCTTTATAGGGATTTAAATTTTTCACGTTTGATTTCTTCTATGACGCAATATCTTTTAAGTAATGTATTATTTCATTTCCACGTATTTCCCCCTTATTTTCCTGTTGTGCATTTCTAGTTTCATACTTTTATGGTTACAGATGACACTTTGCCTGGTTTCAGTCTTTTAAAATTTGTATATGGTCTGCTCTGGAAAACGATCCATGTGTACTGGAGAATACTGTCTATTTTTCTCCTGCTGGGTGGAGCATTCTGTAAATGTCCATTAGAGTTTCCCAGCGCAGATGCTGTGTTTGGGCCAATGGCTTGTGGTTTTATTTAAGATATCAATGTCTTCATTTTAGATGTTCCGTCAGGACTTGAAAATTATATTTTGAAGTAACCTGCTATTATTTTGGAGTTTTTCTATTGCTCCTTCGATATTATTCTGTATTTAGTTAATGTACATTGTTGTTAAGTGCCAGCTAGTTGGAGTACCTGCTGAGTTTGAACTGCTGACCTTGCAGTTCAAAGCGACCTTGACGTCCAGTGCTTTGGAGTACATATTTGTAATGGTTTTGTCTTCTTGCTGGATTGGCTCTGTTATCATTATGAATTACAAAAATTTTTTTTCTTGTAATCGGTTTTGATTTAAAGTCTATTTTATCTGATATCAATAGGGCCACACCTGCTATTTTTGTTTACTGGTTATAGGGAATATTTCTTTTCTTCCTTTAATTTTATTCTGAGTTCTTATGTCCACGTTGTACTTCTTGTAAACAGCTAAAGCATGAATCATGTTTTTTTGTGTGTTTTGTTTTTATAATTTCTGCCACTCTCTACCTTTTGGATGAGGTGTTTAGACCATTTTAAATTACGGTTAGTGGTGTTGGTTATGTGTGGTGGAGTTGGTTCTGACTCATAGTGACCCTGTACATGGTTTCTGAGGCTGTAAATCTTTACGGGAGCAGAAAGCATCATCATTCATCCATGGAACACCTAGTAGTTTTGAACTACTGACCTTGTGGTTAGCAGCCCTACTTGTAACCACTACACTACCTGAGCTCCTTAATTAAGGTTATTAGTCAAAATGAAGTGTCTGCCTCATTCATTTTGCTATTTGATCTTTACTGCTTTGTATCTTCTTTGTTTTATATTCTGATTTTTATTCATATTTGGCTGCTTTCTGATATTGAGCCCTTTAGTTTTCTTCTTTCATGTACTCTGAATGCTATTTTATTCTTTGTGATTTCTTAGTGCTGTCCACAAATGCTGCTGTTGTTAGGTGCTGCTGAGTAAGTTCTGCCTCATAACAACCCTGTGAACAAAAGAAGGAGACACTGCCCATCCTGTGCCAGTCTCTTGAGTCCATCCTGCTTGAGCCCATTGCTGCTGTCATGGTGCCAACCTATGTCCTTGGGGGTCTTCCTGTTTTTCAGTGACCCTCCACTTTTCCAAGAATGATGTCTTTCTCTAGGGACTGGTCCCTGGTGATAATATGTCTGAAGTCTGAGAGATGAAGTCTGGCCATCCTGGCTTCTAAGGAACATTCTGGCTGTACTTCTTCCGACACAAATTTGTTTTGTTCTTCTGGCAGCTCATGGTGTTTTTAATATTCTCCTCCAACACCATAACTCAAATGCATCAATCCTTCTATGGTCTTCCTTCTTTACTGTCCAACTTTCACATGCATATGAGATTATTAAAAACATCATGGCTTGGATCATGTAACCTTAGTCCTCAAACTGACATCTTTGCTCTTGAATAATTTAAAGAGGTCTTGTGCAGCAGATCTGTCTAATGCAATATACCATTTGGTTTCTTGACTGCTGCATCCATGAATGTTGATAGTGGATCCAAGCAAAATGAAGTCTTTTTCAATTTCAATCTTTTCTCCACAAATATTACATTACACAATATTACACTGTGTTCTTACACAAATAACATTCACTTTCTACATTGGTTTGCCAAGTACTCCTTCTCCTCAGGAGGTAATTTTGTAAATATATTATGCTAACGTTTTACAACCACATGCAAAAAAAAAAAAAAAAAAAATGGTATAGCACTGATTATGAAAATACCTGCTGGGGATAGAGAGCAGTTAACAAACAATTGTAGAAAGCATGTGTCATTTGCATAAAAATACAGTACACATCTTACTGTTTAACATATGAACAGCAGTTAACAACAACCTTAACAAAATAAATTTATTCCTGATATGTTCCTTGTTCCCCCATTTCTATTGATATGTCTACATTGACATCAATAAACAACCTTTTTTGGATAAGTTTACTTTGTGCTTATTTCTTACAAACTTGTTGGTGGATGTTTGCAGGATTTAATGACTGAGTTTATTCTCTGATGATATCATATATTTGGTCATTATGATTAACTGTATTGTTACATTTTGTAGAGATCACTCCCTCTCTTCCAATCTCTTACTCTTTATTTATTACATCTCCCTCATGTATGGTGGTGGTGGTGGTGGTGGTGTGCCTCTGAGTTGGTTACAACTCATAGCAACCCTGTGTAGGGTTTCCAAGGCTGTAACTCTTTACAGGAACATAAAGCCTCATCCTTTTCCCATGCAGCGACTGGTATAACCAAACTATTGACCTTGTGGTTAGCATCCTAGCTCATAATCCACTACTCTCCCAGAGATCTTTCTCCTCAAGTATGTTGTTGTTGTTGTTAAGTGCTGTTGAATTAATTCCGACCCTTAGCAACCCTATATAGGGTTTCCAAGGAGCAGCTGGTGAGCTTGAACCACTGACCTTGTGGTTCAAATAACTTTGCAGTCTGAGGCATTTGCCCACAGAGCCACACCAGGACTCCCCTCAAGTATAGATCTGAGCATTTATTTAATACTCTTGTCATTCCATTTGGTGTATTCCCTTGAATAATACTTGAGATAGTGGTCTTGCTGTGGCAACTTCCTTTTTTGTTTGTTTGGTAATGTCTTTATTGTCATTTTTTAAATGACAACTACTCTGAAAAGAATTCTTGGTCGGCATTTTTTTTTTTTTTTCCTTCAGTATTTTATATATGTCACTGCCTTGTCTTGTGGTTTCTAGAGTTTCTGAGGAGAAATATCTACTGATCCATATATTTTATTGTGTTTTTATCTTGCTGCTTTCAGAATCCTCTCCTTTTCTTTGCTGCTCAAGGATATTATTGTGTTAGGACATGTAGGTGGTCTTTTTGTGTCGCCTCTGATGGGTAAACTCCTTGTAGTTTCCTGTATTTGTAGGATTGCTTCTATATTTAGGAATGGAAAATTATCTCTGATTATCACTTAAAAAAATGTTTCTATGACTCTGTTGTTAGCATGGTGCTCTGGGATTCCAATAATCCATAGTTAGATTTCTCAATTGCATCCCATATTTCCTTTTTTTTGTTGTTGTTTTGACTTTTGTTTTTTTAAAATTTGACACGTTCAGTTATTTTTTTATTCTGTCTTCTTTCTGTTCACCTTTACTGTTGAGTGTTTCTCTTGCTTTTTCTAATTTAATTGCTTTATTCTCAGTTCTAATAGTTCTACTTTTTGTTTTCAATTTCCTTGTTTAGTCTCTTATTTCTCTATTTGATTTGTTACCAACTCGATGGCACCTAACAACAACAACAAAATTTGATTTTTGCTCTCTGCTGGTTTGTTTTCTGTGTGCTTTCTGCTCTCTTCAACAAGAAGTTTGAACATTTTCAATTCTTTGTGCTATTATGACTTTCATAGTAGAAATTTCCTCTTCATATTTTGCTTTCCATTGGTCCTTCCTCTCTTACAGTTGTGTGTGCTTTACTATTTTTTGCTAAACTCCAGCCATTTTGCTATTATTTATGTATGTTCACTTTGAATTTTGTCTTCTGGTGTTCATGGGAAACTTTTCTGATTGGAAACCCTGTCTGGACAGTCACTGACCATCCAGTGGCCAGCTGAAAGGTCAGGACCAGCACCCACCAGCTGCTTACCAGGAGGAAAGCCACAGTGACCCACCTCCACAAAACCTCATAGTCTTGAGAACTCATGAGACAGCTGCAATCCATTCCACAGGGTCATTATCATTCAGATAATGACTGACCCAGCGATCCAATGGCAATGTACATGAGATCATATCCTGAGAACCACTGGATACAAACCAATGACAACAGCAAAAAAACCAAAAACAAAATGAAAACAAAACATTGCCTTTGAGTTGATTCTGCCTCTTAGGACAAAGTCCAACTGTCCCATAGTGTTTCTAAAGCTGTAAGTCATTTTGGAAGCAGATTGCCACACCTTTCTCTTAGAGGTCTCTAGTATCCTTATATTCTTTTTTGAATGGTAATTCTAGATTTCTGAATGCCTGATTTCTGGAATTTGAAATGCATGTGTGGAAAAGGAATAGTTAGCACAGTTGCTGGCATAACTAGTGGGTGAAGGTGGGCGTTCTCTATTTCTTTCCCTCATAGGAGCCCTGTACAGGCTCTCACACAGTGTCTTGTAGGCAGGGAGTCAGTCATTTCACTTTATACTGCCCGTTAATCTGAAATAGTCTCCTTCCTCTGCTGCCATTACAATTCTTCCAGGTTCTAGTTACATACTATCTCAGGCCTCAGTAATATTCAACTATATTCTCTTTCTCAGTATCACCATATTTATTCAATGTGTATGCTAAGCACATAATCAGAGGAGCTAGGTTATATGAAGAAAAATATGACATCAGGATTGGAGGAAGACTCATTAACAACCTGAAATATGCAGATGATACAACCTTGCTTGTTGAGAGCAAAGAGGACTTAAAATACTGATGAAGATCAAAGACCACAGTCTTCAGTGTGATTGCAACTCAATGTAAAGAAAACAAAAATCCTTACCACTGAACCAATACACAACATCCATATAAATGGATAAAAGACTGAAGTTGTCAAAGACTTCATTTTGTTCATATCAACTATCAACACTCATGGAAGCAGCAGTTAAGAAATCAAATGGTGTATTGCATTAGGCAAATCTGCTGCACAAGACCTCTTTAAAGTATTGAAGAGCAAAGATGTCAGTTTTGAGGACAAAGGTGTGCCTGACCCCAAGCCATGATATTTGCAATAACTGCATTTGCATGTGAAAGTTGTACAGTGAATAAGGAAGACTGTAAAAGAATTGATGCATTTGAGTTATGGTGTTAAAGAAGAATATTAAAAGTACCATGGACTGTCAAAAGATCAAACCAATTTGTGTTCAAAGAAGTACAGCCAGAATGCTCCTTGGAAGCCAGGATAGCAGACTTTATCTCTTATACTTTGGACATGTTATCAGGAGGGACCAGTTGCTGGAGAAGGATAATCATGTTTAGTAAAGTGGAGAGTTGGAGAAAAAGAGGAGGCTCCCCAAGGAGATGGATTGGCACAGTGGCAGCAGCAATGGGCTCAAGCATAGCAGTGATTATGGTGTTGACATAAGACTGGGCAGTGTTTCATTCTGTTGTACATAAGGTCACTATGAGTAGGTACCAACTTGATGACACTGAACAACAACAACATAGCTATGCATTAAATATCTTAACACTGACTAGCAGCCCTGCGCTAGGTTTTATTCCAGTATTTGATGAAAAATGTGTTGTTTTGTGACATATACTCAGCCATAACACAGGGCTTATATCTTTTCAGTGCCTTGATTCATTGCTCCAATGTCTTGTGTCCCAGTTACTCCAGAACTTGGCCCAATTTGACATGGCCCAGATACAGGGTACCAGTCCCATGATATGGAAATTCTATCTGCTGCTATGTCATATCTAATTTGGAGTTTCCAACTTGTATATTCTCCTAAACTCATTGACATTTTTCTTTCCAAGTCTCTCTGAATCATACTTTCTTTGAGCATCACGTTCTATCTTCCTAGTTAGAATTTATTTCATCTTCTATAGCTGGGATTGGCCCAAACATCTCATGCTTGCTTCTGAGCTTCTGTTTGGACACCAGCTGGCTTTTTTGCTTTAAGAATCTTAAGACTCCACAACTAATGATATGGTTTTGCTTCTTAAAATCTCTGGAACGTCTGAGCCAAATGCTCAGTGATTTCAGCAAACAGGAGGAAAAGCAGCATGTGATATAACAGGAAAAAAAAAAAAAAAACACAAAAAAACCTCAACTGTGGTCTGTATAATTTCTTCTGGACTTTTTCCCTTAACCACCCCTCCTTCCAAATGTCTACCACCAGGGAGAGCTTCATGGAAAATGCCAGTAAGCACAAAACTTATAAATTAATAGTACACAGCAAAACTTTTAAATGCTTTCCCCCCCCTCAATCAGTGTATGCATGGGAAAATAAAAATGAAAGGGGGAGGGGGAACAACTAGCCCACCTGTAGCTGAACAGGATTCTGAATACAATATCCACAAAATGACACACATATGGAGTTGGAATTTTGTAATATCTTTTATATTGCTGTCTACCATCTGGTTGGCAATTGGGAAGCCTAAGATATTCAGGTGAACTCTATTTTCCCAAATAGTGCAATGTTATGGTGAATCCAACTGCCACTAATCTTTTTAATATCATTATATTTCACTGTTCTCCAAAACAACACACAAATAAACTATGTTTGCAGACTATTTCCAGGGCACTCAGAGAGCTGTGTGGAAAGGTACACAAAACAAAATTCTATCTACATTGTGAGGAGGTGGTGAGTAAAAGTGAGCTGTTGTATGTTCTCTTTGAGCCAGGAATTCTCATGAAATATTCTCATTTGCAGGGAATGAATCTTTCTGTGAAACCCTGGTTGGGGACACTGCTATAGGAAAGAATGGTACTTGGGTCATTCATCAAGAGCTGTAGGAGTGAAGTGAGCTCCTCCAAAACACAGAATTCAAAACAGACTGTCCTACATTTATTTGTTTTGTCTGTTTATATTGTACAAATATTGATTTTTTTTTTTTTTTTTACAATTCCATTAGCAAAGGTAAAGGGAATAAAGGAATCAGATATCATTTGATATCTTTCCATAGTGTGTTCTGCCAGTTACCTAGCTTTTTAAGTTGGGAGAAAATGCCTTTTAAATAAGATCTGTGGTGTAGTCATGATGGACTGACAGAATGAAATCCACTGAAAGAGAGATTTAAATTTCAATGTAATCCTGGTGTCAAAAGAGAAGGATTCATCTCTTCATTGATTCATCCACACAAGCTTATGTCAAACACATATTTATGGGCACTTCTTATTTGTCAAGTTCCATATTAAGTGGTAAGAATTCAGACATGAATAAGCTATAGCCTTATTTCACAAAATTGTGTAAAATAAGGTTAATGAGAACAAGTGATAAACTTTAATTTCATTTAGATACTGGTTTCTTCCCACTGTTTTCTCAAGGATTTAAGCATTCCAATAGCTATAATTAACTACTAGATTCTGGGTAATTATCAATCTATATTTCTAATTCAGATAGTTCCCTTATATTCTAGACACATTTATCAAAATCCTCAATTTGCATGGCTCTGAATTTATTGAATTTTACCAATTTTTCCATGTGTGTCCATGATTTAAGATATACACATAGATATCTTAGACCTGTCTACCTAGAAAGAGTAGACACAGAATAAAATTGAACACACCTAGTATGTAGATCTTGGTTTATGTTTCTGTTCTAAGATGCACTCCAGGATTCTATGCTGCATTATCCTCTTAATATCCTCCAATCTGTGGCAGTTTCTCAATATTTCTTTGTTGTTTGTGATCTTGACACTTTCTAAGAGGACTGCTTTGTTATTTTGTAAATGTTCCACAATTTAGGTTTGCCTGATGTGTTCTCATGATATTAAAATGAGATAAATGAATTACTAGTGAAAATGCCCTAGAGATTACATACCTGTTTCAGTTTATCCTGTCACCAGATATACTGTATTGATATGTGTCACTCACTGGGGATAATATCTCTGGTCGTTTGGTTAAGGTGTTATCTGCCAGAATTCTCCATTGTAGAAATACCTTTTTTTTTTTTTTTTAACCCTTTTGCAATGATTACATATTTGGGGAAATCTTTGGTGCTAAGAGCATACATTGTTTCTGTTTAAGCTTTTGCCCACTAATTTTAGCATTCATTGGTGGGGTTTATCAGCCATAAGTATTACCATGAGATTCAACTGGTGATTTTCTGTCATGTAATTTTTCAACTCTTCGTGTGACACTGTAGGATCAGCACTGGACTTCAAACCACAAGGTCAGAATTTCAAATCCACTAGCTCCTCGGAAACCCTATAGAGGGTCGCTATAAGTTGGAACTGATTCGATGGCCCTTAACAACTTAGCAGGAAAAAATTTCTACATATATTAATTGGAAGTTTTTGGCAAGAAAGAGTAGTCTCTTCTCCTCAATTCTCATGTTAATTTGGTTATTTGTTTATGTTAGTATGAACTCATGGCCAATTATATTGCTGTTTCATTATCAATTTTATTGCTTTCTCTCCTTTTTTTCTTCACTCTTTGTTTTTACCTCCTACCCTATACCCCTCAGCACTTTCTTACTTTTTGGCACTACAAAATGCTACAGACTTTTCTTCCATGATACATCCCTCTTCTTAGAATCAATCAATGATTTAATTATTTAAGTATTCCTGGATCTTTGTATTGGACAATGATCTATAGAATCTAAGATTTGGGTGCTAAAAGTATGCTCATTGCTATTAGGTATCTCTGTGTCTGGTCCTTCTAAATGGTTGTAGCTAGGAAATACCTGTACATATCCAAGTGGTGGGGGTGGGGGTGGCTCTGTAGGGTAAGCACTGGACTACAAACCATGATGTCAGTGGTTGGAGCCCACCAGCTGTTCCACAGGAGAAAGATGAGGTTTCTGCTTCCGTGAAGATTTAAATCCTATATATGGTTGCTGTGATTCAGAACTGAGTCGATGGCACCTAACATCAACAAATCTAAATCTTAAATGATGCACAGCTGTATATATCTTCCTATATTATCATCGATCTAACAGTCTATCTATTGTATTACTGTGAGAACTTTTCTGCAGCCATGTACTGATGACTTGCATGTTTAAACATGTTTTGTTTGGAGCAAACCTGTGCACGTGTGAACTGAATTCCTGGTGGTTGTTGTTGTTAAGTACCGTTCAGTCAGTTCTGACTCATAGCGAGCCTATATAGGGTTTCCGGGGAGTGGCTGGTGAGTTTGAACCACTGACCTTGCAGTTCAAACTTTTGGTTGAGTGCTTATCCTATGGCACCACACCAGAAATCCTGGTAGCAATACTTTCTACCTACCATCGTATTATACTGCCTCTGATAATTTATTCCTCATCTTTAAGACTCATATTTTAGTAATTCCATGTCAAGAAATGCCCTCTATAAATCAAAGCCAAATTACCATTGTTGTTTTAAGTGCACTCAAGATGGTTCCAACTTATAGCGACCCTACTTAAGATTTTGGAGGTTGTAACTCTTTGCAGGAGCAGAAAGCTGTGTTTTTCTTCCCTGGAGCAGCTGGTGTATTTGAACTGCAAACCATGTGGTTCACAAGCCAGTGATTATCCAACAGAGCCACTGTGATCCTCAAATCACCATTAGGTTGACTGAATTAAATAGTCATTCAAACTTAAGCTAATCATTTTCTTAAAATGAATATTTTTAGTTATGAAATGATCAATGTGTTTGCCATTTTGCATTGCTTATTTCATTTAGATGCAAGGAATGCCTTACCTATTTCTGTAATATTCATAGCTTTTCTAAGGTACTCAGGAATACAGGCACAGGTTTAGGTGACATGTAATACAACATGCAAAAAGTTACCTAGTTAGGAATGAGGACCAAGGAGTCACATGTTGGGTCTTCCTATGACTGCATGACAGCTAAGGCTGTGCATGATTGTTACTGTGTTGCCCATTCAGTTATTTTGCAATATTTAAGAGAATAATGAAATGTTTTAATGGTGACACTAAAAGGTTCTTCAGGCAATGCACAAATGCTTTGTCAGTTGAAATGAAGATGTGAAAGTCCTTAATATTTAAGACTTCTAAATAAGCCAGATTTACCAATGTCACATTACTGGTGAGTCGTTTGACCCCATATTTATTTCTAATTTCCACAAGCTGTTGCTAAGAGTGGCTGTAAATCAGGTTGCCATTGATCTTAGCTGCTGCTCGTGTAATTCTAACATGAACTGCTTATGATTAACAGAAAAGACGGCTGCTCTGAAGGTAATGCCTGCAGTTGTCTCTCCCAGAATTCCCTAAAAGCATGCATGGGCATTAATTATGCAGGGGATGGGAAAGCCAGACACCTATGTGTGTGGGGGAAGACTGATATAAAGCTATACTTCAGGGAATCCAAGTGTGAAGGGTGGTGAAATTTGGCCTTAGAGATTAGGGAAGATGATAAAAATGGCTGTAATATATAATCATGTAGAAATTATTGATTTAATTTAAAGTAATTGCATATCCATGTGTAAGACACATAAATTATGCCTTATAGCCAGACTTCCTGTACCTCATGTATTTTCATTTGAATTTTCTCTCTTTTCTTAGTCAAAGGACTCTTCAACCTCTCAGAGGGCATTGACTATTTCTACACGTAGTGAAAATATTGCCAGTCATTCTCTTCCAAAATTGTCATCCTTTTGTTGACATGGTTATCCTTAGAGGAGATGGCAGAGTCTGTAGAACAATATATAATAAGTATTCTTTGAGTCCCAGTAGGAAAGTTGCTGCGTTATTTGTTCATGTCTGTTACATTTAATCCTCACACCATCTTTGAGATAAGTATTATGAGAATGGGGATTTTTCTCCTTTGATAGAACGAGAGGATGAGAGAATGGCTGTAATAAGGGTAACAGAGCTAGAGATCAGACTCTGCTTTTCATCCTTTGCATGAAAAGCTACATGGCGGAGGGATTGTTTATTCCATTTGAGCTATACATCCCTGAGGCTGTGTCTATAGCCCAACTCTTGGTGGAGGTGGGTTTCCTTACACGTGAGTCAGAGTTCAGAAAATTTGGTTACAAAGAAAATTGTCACAAATTAATCTTATTTTCTCATCAAATCTCATTATGTAATTTGTGATTCATTAAAATAATGTATTGAGTAGAAATTTAGGGTACTGTATAATTAGCCATTTGAAAATGAACAATTCAATGGCATTTAGCACATTCATAATGTTGTGCACTGATTACCTCTGTCTGTTGTTTTTGTTGTTGTTAGGTGCCATCGAGTCGGTACCGACTCATAGAGACCTTATGCAGAACGAAACACTGCCCTATCCTGGGCCAACCTCACTACTGTTGCCATGCTTGAGTCCATCGATACTACCACTTGGTCAATCCATCTCATTGGGGGTCTTCCTCTTTTTCGCTTCCATCTCCAGCGACTGGTCCCTCCTGACAATATGTCCAAAGTATGAGATGAAGTTTGGCCATGCTGGCCTCCAAGGAGCACTCTCACTGCACGTCTTCCAAAATGGATCTATCTATTGGTTCTTTTGGCAGCCCATGGCACTTTCAATATTCTCCTCCAACACCATAACTCAAAAGCATCAATTCTTCTGCGGTCTTCCTTATTCACTGTCCAACTTTCGCATGCATATGAGGTTATTGAAAATACCATGGTTTGGGTCAGGTGTACCTTGGTCCTCAAGCTGACATCCTTGCTCTTCATCACTTTAAAAAGGTCTTGTGCAGCAGATTTGCCTAATGCAATACGTCATTTGATTTCTTGACTGCTGCTTCTGTGAGTGTTGAAAGTTGATCCAAGGTTCTAAACTATCTTCACCATTCCCTTATCTCCTTCCCAATTAAGCAGTTTTGTTTCTTTTATCCAGTGGTTATCCAGTTGCCTCAGCAATATTTGTTGAAGAAACTATTGTTCTACCATTTAAATGATTCTGCACCTTATCAGAAGCCAATTGATCACAGATGTTTGTGTTTCTATTTGGATTTTCAATTATATTCTATTAGTCTGTATGTTTATCCTTATGCCCGCAGCATTAGTTTGATTACTATAATTTTGTTCTAAGTTTTGAAAACCGGGATATTCATTTTTATTAAGATTTTTTTTTTTTTCTCACATGTATTTTGGGTGAGGAAGAAGTTAGGTAACCAAGTTTATTTCAGGGTATCAGGCCTTAGGTGTTCACTTGCAATGTCAGTGTTTGTGGTTCTTAATCACTTTTCGTCAGGTAAAGAGATTCTAGATTACCAGCCTCTGTTTCTGCCCCATGCTTTCACACTTGTCTTAAGAAGGATTTGCTATTTGGTGGCTAGTTGTGGAGCTGAACTGAGTTTCATAATCTCTCTGACCATCATTTCCACACCTGGAAAATAATGTTGATGGTATAGGCATGAGCAATGCTATGTTTTGTTATTCTTGAGGTCACTATGAACCAGAAATAACTCCATGGCACCTAAGAACAACAAAATGGCACTGATACAAATTCCCATTTGGTGGGGCTGTTGTAAAGTGCTTACCATAGTGTCTGCTGTTTTGAAAAAAAGTACTAATCTTCAAGTAAGTTCCAACTTACAGAGACTCTGTATAGGGTTTTCAAGGAGCTGCTGGTGGGTGTGAATCTCTGACCTTGTGGTTAGCAGTACAGTGCTTATCCTACAGCACCACACCAGAACTCCATGGTGGTGGTGGTGTGCTGTGGAGTCAGTTCCAACTCATATCAACCCTGTATAGGGTTTCTGAGGCTGTAAATCTTTATTGGAGAATAAAGCTTCATCTTTGTCCTGCAGAACAGCCAGTAGTTTTGAACTGCTGACCTTGAGGTTAGCAGCCAGACTTGTAACCACTATCTATCAGAGCTCCTTCCAAAATAGAAATAGAAGTACCCAAATTTATCAATTCTGTTAAAATTTTACATATAAATGACTAAGGAAGTATAAGCTTCATATTAAGCTGTTCTGATTTAGTAAATGTTAAATCTACATCTAAGAACATAGTATACTAGTGGTAGAATTTTCAATATACTCTTGCTAACTTTGATTACTTCAATAATGCAAAGAAACTTATAAGAGACTTACAACATGTACATATTTTTTTCTTGGGTGACCCCATTCTGTATCTTTCTTTCAAGTGTCTCCTTTGCTTTGTTGAGTTTTTCATACTTTATTGAGTTTTTCTCCTCTTCACATTTCAGTTTGCTCTCTGGCTTTTAATGTATGCTAATGTATAAATAACTGCTATTAGCTTATAGATAACATCTCATCAATAATTGGTCAAGATCAATCTTAGAACATGTACAAAAGTATATTATTTCAAAATTTCATTCAACACCAGACAGGATTCAAATATTCATTGTGATGCAAGTTATTAATAGGATCCAGGTGTTCTTTGTTTTCTTGGTAGACTTTCTGACTCTATTATTTAATGAAACACTAAAGAACCAATAGGCCAATTGCAATGAATAGCAGGCTCAGCAATCAGCAATCATGTAACAATCTAGCATATCATTTGCATTCTATTATGTAGTAGGTAGTTGAAGGAAGAAAGTGTGTGATAAGGCACATTTTTGCTAGAGTTTTCTCTTTTCGTGCCATATGTGTGATTGCCTCCTGGTAAGGAAATTGGTTCTACATGCTTAAATACTTTCCAAGTGCCACTTTCTCCTTATGCCAACTTCCATTTCTGTCTCTTAATTGTTGTGTGTGTGTGTCTGTGTGTGTATGTGTATACCAGAGAACCTCACATTTATCCTCTTTTTGTTCCAACTTTACTATCCCCAAACAGATCTTAGTTTATTTACTTTGGTCTTAACTTTTCTTCCCAAGAATTTTGTTTTAACTTTTGTTGTTGTTGCTGTTAAAGTCCTGTCAAGTTGGTTCCAATTCATAGTGCCCTTGTATAAGTTTTCCAAGGAGTGGCTGGTAAGTCTGAACTGTGGACCTTGCAGTTGAAACTGAACTTGTAGTCTAGTACTTATCCTATGAGCACCACACCACGACTCCTACTTTAGCTTACTTTCCAATATTTCCTTTCTAATGTTTATTTATTTGAGAGTATTTAACAATCAAGATGAAACCAGGTCATCAGATGTTCTGGTATCTTGAAAACTAGTCAATATTCCAAACTTATTTCTTTCCTAAGATCTGTTTTTCAGTGGAAGAGCTGGAGATTCCTGCATTTGGCAAATGATCTAGTTTTGCCCAAACTGCTTTACTTAGTTCAGTAGTATTAGAGAAACAGACTTTGGATAATATTTCTTAATTGCTTTATTTAAATGAATTGTTATCACTCCATTTCAACATGTAGCTTCACATTCTGTAATTTGTGAAAATATCATCTTCCCAGTTGACTTCATAAGATTCAAAGTATAGCCTGAAAATTGCAGATTAGTCCAATAAATTGAGAGTAGGTGCTCTGAATTCCAAGGGATTTCAGAAATATTATAATGTATATTTTAAACATTTTAATTATGTGAATAATTTTATATAATGAATTCCATATAATACCAAAGACTGCCAGAACAATGAACAAAGCACAGTCAAAATTGCCCCCTAGTAGCAAAAATGGTGAGCATTCGTTTTATGTACTTTGAACACACCATCAGGAGGGACCAGTTCCTGGAAAGGGCATCAAGTTTGGTAAAGTAGAGGGTTAGTGAAAAAGAGGAAGACCTCCAGTGACGTGTATTGATGATGTGATTGCAACACTGGCCTCAAACAGCATTGCTTGTGAGGATGACAGAGGACTGAGCAGTGTTTTGTTCTATTGTACATAGTGCTTTTATGAGTTGGAATCTACTTGATCGCATGTAACAGCAACAATAACAGACATTTTAACCAAATCTGGCAGGTAATGTGAATAAGACAAAGCCCGCTGTGGTGCTGTAGGATAAGCACCAGATTACTGACCAAGTTAGTGGTTCAAACCCACCAGCCACTCCTTGGAACCCTCTAGAATACCTCTATGAGTTAAAACTGATTTGACAGCACTTAACAACAAGACAAATACGGTTTATACTCTTCTGTTCATTCCTGTTATATGCTATTTACCTGGAATAGCTTTACCTATTCGGAATTCCATTCTGCCTTTTCAATATCCATATGAATCCTATTCCTTGTTCAAATTCCATCTCAAATCACATTGCTTCTAGCATTTATCATAGACGATAATGGACTATCCTTTATCTTTACTTTTATGGCTTAAAATTATATGATTTAAAAATCAATATAATGTAATATACCTCAGTTAACATCCTCCATATGTTTCCAAATCTTCCATGTCCCCAATGAAATTGCATTTGTGAACAAAACCTCCTGCTTTTTCCATTTTTCAGGTGCCTAATACATAGTGACATACACTCAAGCATTGTTGTTGTGTGCCATGGAGTCGGTTCCGACATATAGTGACCTTGTACAGGGTTTCTGAGGCTGTAAATCTTTACGGGAGCAGAACTCCTCATCTTTCTCCTGCAGAACAGCTGGTAGTTTCGAACTGCTGATCTTGCAGTTCACAGCCTGAGTCGTAACCACTATGCTACCAGGGTTTCTACATGCAAGCATGTTGTTGTTGTTGTTATATGCCGTGGCGTCAGTTCCGATTCATAGCGACCCTGTACAGGGTTTCCGAGGCTGTAAATCTTTATGGGAGCAGAAAGCCTCATCTTTCTCCCTCAGAACAGCTGATAGTTTTGAACTGCTGACCTTAAGGTTTGCAGCCCACTTTGAAACCACTATGCTACCAGAGCTCCTACACTCAAGCATATTGGTTACTTAATTCATATAATCCTAGATTATAGATTCTAAGAATATCTCATTGGTTACAGTTATATAAACTTATATTTAAAAGCCAGCCTTTTTATGAAGATGGCACCAAGAGTGAAGAAGAAAGCCCCTACCCCTCCCAAAGCTGAAGCCAAAGCCAAGGCATTGAAGGCCAAGAAAACAGTGCTGAAAGGCATCTACAGTCACACCAAAACAGATTGGCATGTTACCCACCTCCCTGCAGCCCAAGACATAGATACTTTGAAGGCAGCCCAAATATCCTCAGAAGAGCACTCCCAGGAGCACCAAGCTTGACTACTATGCCATCATCAAACACCCTCTGACTACTGAGTCAGCCATGAAGAAGATTGAAGATAACAACATACTTGTGTTCTTTGTGGAGGTCAAGGCCAACAAGCCCCAGATCACACAGGCTGTGAAGAAGCTCTGTGACATTGACGTAGCCAAGGTCAACACCTTGATCAGGCCTGATGGAGAAAAGGCATATGTTTCACTGGCTCCTCACTATGATGCTTTGGATGTTGCCAACAAAATTGGGATTATCTAAACTGAGTCCAGCTGTTTAATTCAAAATATAAATTTTTTCAAAAAAAAAAAAAAATCAGTGTGCTATTTCATATGTATGTAATGCCCAGATTAAATTATATCCTAAGTGATTATTTTCCCACACTCTATGCATTACTATGCACAAATGTGCAAATATATATTCTAAGGCATTCATGTAAACTACCTAAACAATGTTGGAGGGATCATTTAACATGAGTCTTTCAACCTCCCTTCCCAATTACTTTAAGAATGTTTATATAAACATTTCCTCTGAAACAAACCTAAAAAAGGCTTAAAATCAGATTGACCTCAACATCTAAAGCATGCTCTTCAAACCTACCCGAAAGTCCTGAAGTAATCAGTTTTTAAAATCTGGTCTCAGAGATGTTGGGTTTATTGTTTTTGTTTTTTAATTTTAGGACAAATCTGAGATCAGATTTTGAAGGTAGGTGATGTAACAAAACTGAAAACTTCATCTTTTAACTATAAATGTCTTTGTTTCCAACATTTTAAGAAAAGACTGTAAGCAAATTATGGCTAAAATGATAGAAACTTAATTCTGTACTTGCAAAGCCATGTATTGCATTCCTACTGTATGCATGATATTATGTTAATGGTGGAAGCACAGTGACTCCGTAGGATAAGCACTGGACTATGAACCCAAAATCTGCGGTTCAAGTCTACCATCCTCTACAAGGGAAAAATATGAGGTATTCTGTTCCTGAGAAAGACTTAAAGCCTTATGCCTTGGAAACCCTATACAGGGTTTCTATGAGTCAAACTTGACTCCATGGCATTTAACAATAACAACATGTTAATTGTACTGTGCATGATGCAACAAAGACTAAAATGTAGCCAATATCCAAGTTGCCTATAACATTTACTGAAAACTAGAACCCTTCTTAGAGAAGAGTACCCGGGTGTCAATAAACTGAAACTGCCCAGGAAAATCTTGCATGCAAAATCACCCAATCATCTGTATCCATTTCCTGTGGCTGCTGTACCACAAACTTTGTTACTTAAAACAAGAAAAATTATTTTCTCACAAAAGTCTAAAATATAGACTGAAATTTAGATGTTTGTAGGCCTATACTTTCTCTAGACGCTCCAAGGAAGAATCTGTTCTTCGTCACTTTCTAGTTTCTGGTGACTGTTGAAACTCCTTGAGTTGTGAACACAGCGGTAAACTCTCTAGATGATCACTCTGCCTTCTCCTTGTGTAAAATCTCTTTCTGCCTGTCTTTCATAAGGCTTCTTGTTAAGGCAGACAGGGCCTACCTGGATAATCCAGGATAATCTGTTCATCTCAAGATTTTAACTTCATCCCATCTGCAAAGACTCTGTTTCTTTATAAGGTAATACTTACAGGTTCTAGGGACTAGGATCTGATATCTTTTGGGTGGGGGTATCATTATACCTACCACAGTTTCCCTGGACTTGAAGTATTTATGGTGTCACTAGGTATAAAATCACACACAAAGGAATTCAAAATAATATTTGGGTGCTGGGAGTAATACTGTGTTATGGAAGAAACAGAAATCCCTTGGACATGGAACAGCTGTACTCTTAAAGGATAGGTCGAATTTGAAACCATATGAAGGAATGCATTCTAGACAGGGACAGCACAAGCATCGATTTGAAGGAGGAATGAGCAGAGTGTGTTTGAAAGACAAAAATGAAGCCATTCTGCCCTAAAAACAGAGTTCATATTTGAAGCAGTTGGGAATAAGTTTGAAAGACTGACATCAGAATGTTGATCTTTTTTTATGGCAAGCTCACCACTTCTTCATATTTCATTTCTTCTAAAATTCTCCTTCTCAACAGCCTTTTCATCTTCCTTAATTTCCATGGTCCATCTTTTCCTTTCCTCTTTGATGATTTTTCTAACTCTCCTTCTGGAACCTTCCTAATTCCACTGGTTTGTTTGTTTTTCTGTCTTGCCAGGGTAATGTCTTTCTTTCCATTCCTGTCTTAATACTTCTTAGATTTTTGTTTTGTTTTGTTTTGTTTTAGACTGAAAGGTATTGGAAAGAAAGAGTCATAACATTTATTATGTCTTTGTGTTACCAATGATTAATGAACACAGAGAGTAATTTTTAATAGGTGTTCAGTGAGTGCTTTTCTGAGTGAATGGAGATACAGTTTATACCAAGGACATTGAGAATTTATCTAAAGCCTTTAGTAGTTATAGTAGTAGTAACCATCGTGGTCTTTCCTGTCAGCCTGATCTTCTATCACAAATGAGTAAGGAGCTGGTGATGGTAGTTATGTGCTGTGGAGTTAGTTCCAACTCATAGCAACCCTGCATAGGGTTTAGGAGGCTGTAAATCTTTATGGGAGCAGAAAACCTCATCTTTCTCTCACAGAATAGCTGATAGTTTCAAACTGCTTACCTTGAGGTTACCAGCTTGACTTGTAACCATATACTACCAGTATTCCTTGAGTAAGGAACAACTCAGGCTCAATTTAGACAATCCTAGTAACTTTCACCCCTTCATTTACTTAGGAGAAAATATGGAAATCATCCCTATTAAAAGGATATAGGCTATATATCATCTCTGAGTATCTTTAGAAAGATACTCAGAGGTGATATAATGCTTTTCTTTGTCAATTTCAAGTATGTTTTATCTTCCTTTCTCCTTCATGTTAGCCTGCTTTTCATAATTTACCCATTTTCTCCTGTTCTGCTTTCAGGCATCTGGGAAATAAATGAAAAACTAGTTATTGATGGTGCATAATTATATTGGTTTCTGGTTATTGTGATTAAAGGTGACTTAAGTAGACATATTGTATTAGCCAAATCTGCTACAAAAGACCTCTTTAAGTGTTAAAGAGCAAAGATGTCATTTGAGGGCTAAGGTGTGTCTGACCCTAGTCATAGTATTTTCAATCACCTCTTATGCCTGTGAAAGCTGGACAATGAATGAGGAAGACAGGAGCAAAATTGATTTGTTCGAATTATGGTGTTGGCAACAACAATGGGTTCAAAGAAATACTTGTAAGGATGGTTGGTGCAGGAAAAGGCAGTATCTCATTTTGCTCTACATACAGTCACTATGAGTTAAAACTGACGGGACACCACCCAACAATATAACAACAATAATTAGGATAAATTAAGTATCTTCCCTTTAAGAAGCAAGGTGATATTCATGAACTGTTTGCCTCTGTTCATTTTCTAACTCTTAATCTAACAGCTTACTATTATGAGAGAGACTAACTATTAGTGCAGCACTGTGCAAGAGACTAACAGAACCATTCTTTGAGTCCCAACAACAAATTACTTCTGAATCAAACCTCTGATTAATAGTTCCAGTGTTGCCTTTCTGCTTTGCATAATTAAGTTTCATAGAGTGTTACAATTAACAGCCTCACCATCACTCATACATCACAAATAAAAGGTAGAAACAGCCACCATTTATTTAGTGAGCAGTATCAGAAAGTTCTGGGTGGTGATTATGAAGCTTTTATGAGGGTATTAGGTACATTCTAGGTCATAAATTGAATATGGCTTTAATGTAGTTGCTGGTAGGTGTCACCCTATTGATTCTGACTTGTAGTGACATTATGCACAAAAGAACAAAGCACTGCTGAGTCTGTGCCATCCTCACAATTGTTGCTGTGTTTTAGCCTGTTGTTTCAGTCCTGTGTCACTCTGTCTTGTTGGGGACTTTCTTCTTTTATACTGACCCTCTATCAAGCATGATGTCCTTCTCCAGGAACTGGTCTTTCTTGATAACATGTCCAGAGTATATGCGATGAAGTCTTGTTATTCTTGCTTCTAAGGAGCATTCTGGCTATATGTCTTACAAGACAATTCGTTTATTCATTATTCTTCACTAACATCTTAATTCAAACGCATCAATTCTTCTTCGGGCTTCTTTTCTTCATCCAGGTTTCACATGTATTGAAGAAGTCTTCAGAAAGTTCTTGAAAAAATTTCATTACCTTTCACTCCCATTTGTCCTTTAACTTTTTGAAGCCCCCTCATATGAGGCAATTGAAAATTCCATGACTTGGGTCAGTTGCACCTCTATTCCAGCGACATTTTTGTTTTCAACATTGTAAAGAGTTATTCTGCAGCAGATTTATCCAATGTAATACATTGTTTGACTACTGCTTCCATGGCTGTTGAATGTGGATCCAACTAAAATAAAATCCTTGCCAACTTTCAATCTTTTCTCCATTGATCATGATGCTGCTGATTGTTCTAGTTGTGAGGATTTCTGTTTTCGTTATATTGAAGTGTAAAATATATTGAAGGGGATAGTTTTTGGTTTTTGTTTGTTCATCAGTAAGTGCTTCAAGTCCTCTTCACATCCAATAAGCAAAATTGTATCATCTGCATATCACAGGTTGTTAATGATTCTTCTTCCAGCCCTGATGATATGTCCTTGTTCATGTAGTCCAGCTTCTTGGATTATTTGTTCAACATACAGATAGATCAAGCATGATGCAAGGCTGTAACCTTGACACACACTTCTCCTAATTTAAAACCGTGCAGTATCCTCTTGTTCTGTCCAAGTGACAGCCTCTTGGTCTATGTGCAGTTTTTGCATGAGCACAATGAGTTATTCTGGAATTCCAAGTCTTTGCAATTTTATCCATAATTTGTAATGGTATATATAGTCAAGTGCTTTTGAATTTGACTATTAAACTTTGTACCTATTAGCACAGGTAAATATTTTTCTGGTATTCTCTGCTTTCAATCAAGATCTCACTGACATTAATAATGATGTTCCTCTTTCTACAGTTTCTTCTTCAATTCAAAATTCTTGCTTGAATTCTGGGTGTTCCTTGATGATGTAATGGGGCAACCATTTTTAAATTCGGTAAAATTCTGCTTGTCTGTGATATTAATGATATTATTTGGTAATTTCTGAATTTTGTTGGATTACCTTCTGGCATAAATCTGCAAACAGGATTAACCTATGATTCTTCCCCAAAGGTCCCCTTTTTGCACTCTCTCTCTCCTTCTGTGGGCCTAAGAACTTCGTTTTCTAGTCAAATAATAACTAAGACACTGAGAAATGTGTAGCTATGTATGAGAGTTGACTTCCTTTTTCTACTATTTCATGGCCTCTTAGAAGCTCCAGTGCATAGCCTTTTTAATACTACTTAATGTGACTGTATTTGTTACTACATAAGTAGTAAGACATGCAATGCAGAAGTCTTAGAATTACCTGGGATAAAAGCCAAGATGTCATTAGAAGTACTTGGATACACAGAATGCAGAGCACTTGGTTGGTGGTGAGCAGGCCAAGAATTAGCCATTCATCATTGCTGAGGGATTAAAACATGATCAGGTTTTAGAGGGCTTTAACTGTAGAATGACTTTTTTTCTGACACCATCTTCCCTTGACCAATATCATTTGGATATTGAGGCCAGGGACCAACAATAGTCATTGTAAGGTTGATATCCTCTGTTCCAGTCCAGTTTTCCTTAATTCTCATGGGCTCCAGACTTTCTCATGCTATGAAGGCTGGATGAAGCTTGGAAATTATTATCCTGAGATAACCTGTAAACTTTAAAGCAAAATGATCTCTTGAAGTCTTCTTAAAACCAAACAATAGCTTATCTTAACTAGTAAATAATTTCTGCCTTGAGCATTTTACACTTTTAAGAACTCTATATATGGGATCCAATTGACAACAGCAACTGGAGAAAGTTTAGGAAGCAGTGCATTTTTGTTAATGGGGGATGAACAATTCAGAAAAGGAGCCTGAGAATGGTAATACACTTGAAGAACATAATCACTGTCACTAAATGTTGTATGTAGAAACTTCTGAGTCAGTGTATACTTTACTGTGTATTTTCTAAACAACGAAGTAAAAAAAAAAAAAAAAATTAATGAAGGGATAATTTTAAAAAGTCAAGGAAAGGTTTCCCCCCTAAAAGAATCATTCTTTGATGGTTGACAGAGGTAGGAGGGAAGGGGGAGTAATTCACAGACTAGAGGGTGTTGGTAGTGATTCCAGCTCATAATGAGACTGTAAATCTTTGCAGAAGCAGAAAGACTTATCTTTCTCCTGTGGAGCAATGGGTAGATTTGAACTGTTGACCTTGCTTTTAGCAGCCCAGCAGTTAATCCATTCTGCTACCAGGGCCCTTTAGGCTAGATAATAGACATGTGCTAACTTGGGTGAAGGAGAAGGCAATATACAATAAGAGGAAGGTTGACAAAATAATGATGGAGTCATGGGAAGACACGGACAGGAGTGCAAGAATTAAAGGCAACAGAGGTCACTACTGTTATATACACAGTCCTGCAATAACTGTGATCTATGGGTAGATACATGGATGGATACTGAGCAGGTGTGGGAGAGAGTGGGAGTGTACTATGGATATCTGGAGGTCCGGCAGAGGATGTTTGTATAAGGGTATTTAACTTTGCTGCAAATGTATCTATGGATGTGATAGCATATACCAAAGACAAAGTTATGAAAACTTATTAGACATTACCAAACACCTTGAGAGAATGAGTTACTGGGCCTGTAAGTTCAAGACCATAGGCTCAGGAAACACCATAGTCAATTGGCATGGTCCACACAAAGACAATGTTCTATACTCTACTTTGGTAAGTAGCAACTGGGATCTTAAAAGCTGCAACTTTTGTACTCTCAGTCCAGAGGAAAAGAGTGATGAAAACTGAAGACACTTAGAAACAAGTAATTCAATGGAATAATAGACCACAGGAATATCAGTCTCCACAAGTCTGAGACCAGAAGAACTAGATGGTGTCCAGCTACCATGGCTAACTGCTCTGAAAGGGATCATAGTAGAAGGTCCTGGACAGAGAGGGAGGAAATATGGAACAAAACTCAAAATCATAAATAAGACTAGACTTACTAGTCAGCTAGAGACTGTTGGAACCTCGAGACCCTTCAGACATGGCCGCCCTTCAAGTCTGGAACTGAACTTACCAACCAAGCAATACATTTGGTATCTATGAGGGACAACACTAGTGAGGTATACACCATAGGATAATCAACGATTTGAGATTTAAAAAAAAAAGGGCAGCATTTACTCAAGGACAAAGTTCAGACAGAAGGAGGAATATAAACAAGAAGTATGAGAAACTGGGATAAATGATGTTACATTGAAGGGACTGAAATCACTGAGATAAAATGAAATATATCATTTGTTGAATGTAAAACAGGTCATTTGCTCTGTGTGCCATCTTCTTAACTCACAATAAGAAATTTTAAATAAAAAGAATGAGAGCAGCAACTACTTCTATGGGGCTCCCTAGGTGTCTGGTATAGTCACTAGATGTTGCAAATGGTTAACACTCTGGGTTATTAAAAAAAAAAAAAAAAAGGTTGAAAGTTCAAGTTCATCCATAGGTGCTTCAGAAGAAACTCCTCGTCATCTGTTTTGTAAAAAGCAATGATTGAAAACCCTATGAAGCAGTCACACTCTGATACACATGGTGGGATCATGAGTAGAATGACTCAGTGGCAACTTTTATGTTGTGTTTTTTTTTTTTAAACCACAGTGAATGAAAGATTTGTTAGAGAATATTTGCTCACTTTCATCTTTTCCTATCTTTCTTGTGTCCTCCTTACTTGTGCTACTTTTCTGTCCACAATTTGCTCTTCTCTTCCTTTTTCCTTGCTTTTATCTTCCCTCCTAGCGTTCTTCTTTGCTACCTTTATATTGTGTCTGAAATTTGATCTGGAAACCAGTGTGAAAAAGGAGACCTGAATTTAAATCCCAGAACCACCATTCTCCAAAAAAAAAAAACTATGATTTTGAAAAAGTGGATTAATCAAATTTGATCCCAGGTTCCATAAATGTATTATGTGTTTTTTAAATACCGAGGATGATAATACCTGTTCTACTCTCAGTAAAATGCTTCCAGGAAAATCAAAGGAGACAATGTCTGTGCGACTCCTCTGTCAATTTGCATTGAACTCTGCAAATTCCACTTGTTTTTACTGACTTCCTAATGAATATTTTCAGGAATTTCCCTAGGATTTAGAGCCAAGCATACTTGAGGAAAAGATAGACAAGGGTCTAGACAAATTGGGTGCCTTGTTATGCACTTACTAGGAGGAAAATGCTACCATTCCTGGCTAAAAACCCATTTGTCTTGCAAATTTCTATAATGAACAGATTTTGGAATAAATACCATGTAATCTGTGATGACAGTTCTCTCATTTCTTTTTTATTAGTTAAATCTTCACAGCATCTGAACCACATATCTGCAAAGCCTCCATAATCATTAAGGCAGCTGGGTTATAAGCAATTTTTCTCTTTCTGTGGCACATTCTGGAGTCCCCAGTCAGTTTCTTGTTACAAAGCTCATGCTTTAGTTGCTAAATGCACCTGTAGGAGAACACCAGAATGAAGAAAAGGGGGGAAAAAAAGACAAACAAAAAATAGCAGGCTGTGTGGCCTTTGCATCAACATGCCATTTTCCCAACTGACCTTTAGCAGGGTGTATTTAAAATTTGGGCTTAACTTGGAGCTTGTGTAGAACTTGAATTGCATTAAATATCCCTTTGCTTAAAATAGATCATCTCAGTGGAGCATAATATGTTTGTGGTAAATGCCTAACTCTTCTTTTATCTACTCCTTTTTGTCTTTTCCTAGGTAAGTGATAATTCGATTTTCTTTGAGCTTCTACAAGAGATAGCTCAGATCGTCTTCTGCTCTCGGCCCCTTTGGAAGGAAGTCACTGGTCTGTTACTAGTCATCGTCTCTTGGTTCCTGAGCATGGTAGGGTGCATGGAGGTCTGGCTGCCCACTGCTAATGGGTGATGCTGGATCAATGTCAATGATGCTATGAAAAGAAATTACTGGGAAGTGAATGCTAAAAGACAACCATTTGACCTTAGAACATCAATAACATTTTGTAGCTTCTTATGAATTCCTTGTCAATCTTTCTACTTTTACTCCCTAAGTGATATAAATGAATTATAATAATTTAATTTCTACAAATGATATCATGAATATATGGGAATTTCAGCATATTTACATATATACCTATATATGTATTAAACCATCAAAACATTGTATAAAACATCAGAAAAATAAAAATACAAAGAAACAATCGAATCCTGAGGACTAAAATTACATATATTCTTGTTCTGTCTGAGGGACTATTCTATCAACTGTAGGATCAAAATTTTTAATGGAAAGGTCAAGAGGGTCTCCAACTTCATGACTTTTTCCCTACAGCCCCTGAAAGGGGTCTTTTCATTTAGAAGGTTGTGATTGCCAAATGTTGGCTAGTTGAGAATGTCAAAAGTTGTATGAGAGCAAGTTGATGGTATAATAATATAGTTAACTACAGACCTCTCTTTATATAAAACACAGATGTAACTCTTCTGTATTTCTGGTATGTCTGCTAAAAGCCTCTGTCTCTCTTCTAGATGGATGGAAACATTAGCCAGGTGTGTCTAAAAGAAATTTCTCAATCTGACTTGATTCCTAGTTATAGATCATTTGCTGACATTTTTCTTTTTTAATATTCCATTAGAGTCTATGTCAGTTTAATTATTCCCTTTATTAAACTGAATACATACGATGTTTCTGCTTATATTAACTACTTGTTAAAGGATCATTTTCAGAAAATGTAAAATCATAATACTCTCTCAGATATAAAATGAACATGGGTTAAATATTTTACTAGACTCATTATTAATGAGGGAGCCAGGCAGATTGTATATATGTGTCAAAAGAGAGTCAAAAGCGCAAATTTATACAGAATAAAGGAAGATGAAAATTAATTTATACATGGATTTACAAGCAAAACTTCATTTTTTCCTTCAAAGGGCGTGAAGTCGATTGAACTTGCATTAGATGGAATTTATTTTCATATCTATTGACAAAACTTATTTTATATTGCTATCATTTATTTGTAATTTAAAGGGCTGTAAAATAACTTAAAGACAATGAAAGGCTAGAATGTGATAACCTAGAAGCATGTGCGATACACAATACATTGTTTTCTATTGAAGAATGATATGTTTTTTTCTGTTGCTTATTTTAAGTTTTGTTACATATTCCAGAGTGTAGATTTTAAAACAGGACTGTATCAACTACAATAAATTCATTTCTAACTTTCCCTATTCCTATTTCTTCAAGTTCATATATATACAATGTCTGGATCTGCATGTATATAGTCTTCCAGTGATTTGCACACATGCCACCTACCCTAACTTTTTGTCATTTTCTTGGCATACCTAGTTTTTACAACTGCTTGAAAAGAAGACCGAGGAGACTTTTAGTATTTCCTGGAAAATGATAAATTCTTAAGAAATCAAGTTCTATCAGTTTATTTAATGAGTGGAAAAAGTTGGATTTGGAACCTTCTGTTTGTGAAATCTTGCTCTTGAAATAATTTGTGTCCATATTAACTCATCCTGTGGCTCTTGCATCTGGTTTGAGTCAGTGAACATGTAGTGTGGCAAAGTGTTTTGTATCAGTTTTTTGGTGGAGTTTTCCAAATTTGGATGTGTTTCAGGATGTCTCTTTCACCATCGTGGGGCCAACCCCAACACAATTAGGAACCACAGGTCTTAGAAAAGAGGTGAGTCAAACTGAAGGGGCAAAACAGCAAGCATTGCCCAGGCTTGGCATGCTGCCTCCGTGATGTAGCATTGTAGTTTCCACCCTGATTTCAAGCACTGGGAAGCCCATCCATGTGTTCTTAGTTCGTAACTGTGATTGCCTCTTAGCAGACAGATAGAGTTGTTTCTGTCTGTGCCATTTGAATCTGCAGAACTCTTGCTCCATGCTGATGTCTTTGATGAAAATCCCACTTGGTGGTCTAAAGCTATCATAAAGACTCACATGGACCCACACAGATGGCTTTTTCAGGGGGTAGTGCCTGTTTCCACCACTTCTCACAGAAAATCATATCATTTTCCCTGTTAGCAGCTTTCACTGATATTTCCCTAACTTACCTCACATAGAACATCCAGCTGAGCTTAGAGAAGTTTGAAAGGGAAAAAACAGTTCTGATATTTTTCTGACTTATAAACAATTTGTATATTTCTTATGTCTTTTTCTTTCATTGCTTTTTGTGGGGGGTGAGGGCAGAGGAGTGTATAAAGAGGCATCACCCAGAGAGAACAGGTTCTTCAGCTACAACTTTGACTTGATCAAGACCTGATGGGTTTGGTGTATGTTTCTCTTACAGAGCCCAATATCATTGCCATGGGCTTCAAAAAGTTTGTGGAAAATGGAATGAAAAGAGAATGGAATTTTTCTTTGAACTTTCTGAAGTCCCCTCGTATATCAGATGGAGGGACATTGATGGCAAATGTTAATCATAATAAACACGATGCTTCCTGTTCACCTTTGTCTTGGGTACAAGAGCAGCACCAGCATGATATCAACCTAATTAAAAATATTTCAATTCTCCTTCTTTTTTCTTTTTCTTCTGGTATATGTATCATACTGTGTCTTTTTTTATTTAAAGGGAAATAACAGAATAATATTTAAGGATCACAGCATAGGTGCTATGCTACCTGCGAATTAAAAGAATGAGATGCCTGGAGGAAGGAACCACGTAATTTTGAAACTTCAAGAGAGTTTCTGAGTGTTAGACAGAAAAGAGCGATATTGCATCTACATTGCAATCAGCTGTTCTAGGTGCTGGAAAAGGCATTATTGCTCTTTGAGAAAAGGGTTCTTTTCCCCACCCTCCCTTTTGATTTAGAGTCAAAGTGTTGCAGTGTTTTAATGGTCTTTTTTAAAGATAAAAAGGGCCCTTATGTTTCAGAACCCAACCCTGTCACTGACAGCATGAGGCTCTGTTTGATTATGAAGCTTGGTTGGGATGGATGATGTTTTATAGCCTCTGCTTTGCTTCACCAATGGCCATACTGATGCAGTTTTCCAGGGCAGGCCTAATAAATAGTTTATAAAACTGACAACCCACCACCGCGCCTTCTCAGACTGCAGATACACACTTGTAGAGGGAGCTGGGCTTTCATCCACAGCTCTCCCTGGGCCATGGTGCAAGAGTGTGTGCATGTGTGCACCTTCAAAGGAACCCCCTGTACTTTCCTGTGAATGTGCTACAGGAACAGTGGAGAGTGAAAAGTTGAGATTTGGTGTGTCATTAATCTTACTCAATTTGTGCACAGATGTTGTGGCTGCAGAGAAAGCTGGGCTCAGACACAGCTGTGGAAAACCCTCCCGAAGTGGTTTAAGCCACTGTGATCTCAAAATTTGCCAGAAAATACAGCAAGAAGTTGCAAAAAGATAGAAAGAGAGTGAAGTAGGCTCCTCAGGGCAGAGGCAGGAAGGCAGCAGGGCCTGCTCACCCAGCAAGCCAGTAAGAGCCAATCCTGAGGATCCCGTCCTTCTAGATGCCCAGATGTCATTCCCAGGTGGAGGGTCTGTGTTCACTTTCTCTGGAGAAGCTCAGAGATTATTGGCAACATCTTCCTGATACCATCCTGATAGCCAGGACCCAAAGGGGGAAGAAGTTCACTGTGGAGGCTGATCTACTTGTGCTAAGATGATATACTGGGCAGAGAGAAAGGAGCGGATATGTGGACTTAATGATGCTAATCACTATCTTGTATTAAGTGCTAGCTCCAGGACAGTGACTGTGATAAGAATGTTACGTACATCATCTCATTTAATGGGTAAAATAACCCCATCAATCACATATTATTATCATGATTTTATAGATGATTTAGTAGACTCAGAGAGATTCTTAAAAGCATAAGACAAAACAAAATCAATAAAACAACCTTAAAACTCCTCTTTTTTTGGTGGTTCAGCTAGTAAGTGGTAGATATTGAACCCAGTTTTCGTTAATCTCGAAATCACAGCTTTGTACATTGAACTACATGTGGCATGATTAATGTTCGTGCTACATGCAGACAATGTCAGCAAATAGTATTCATGAGATGTGGTTTTGAAAACTTGGGCAATGTCCTTGTAAAGAAATCCCTACTGTTCAAAGTATTTACCTGCACATTTCAGACTGGTATTTGGGAGCATTCCTTGAGTTTGAGGATTTTTAGATTTATTAAAATTCAAGGGTCCCTGTGAGAGATAACAACTTAGGCTATTATTCACACTGGAAACTTCATTCTATCCCAGTACAGAGCTTAAATTGAATAAAAATAATCATACAAACAAAGTATTTATCAAGCTCTACCTCCAGCTACTCAGTAGGATAGAGGCTCTTCTCAAATTCTTTACAGGTAATTCCAGGAATCCCAAAACAGATACACAGGTCCTCCATGAAGTAGTCCTGATGGCTTCTGGAAATTGTCTGTGGTTTCCTGCTTTCCTGCCTTTGTTTGTTGTGACATCTCCTGATATCCCCAAATCACAAACCAGCCACTGTTGCTTGTGCCTGCCCAAGGCATCTGGTCTGCCTGCAGCAGCTGTTGAGTGTGGAGGGTGGCACATCTGTGTCCAGGGTAAACACTGCATTTATCATTTATCATCATTTTCTATATTCAAGTTCTTATGATAAAACTGGTGCTGACATCTTTCTTCCCAATGGCCCAACCATGGTAAAAAGAACTAGCTCTTTAGTCTTTGTTCATTTATTGCTTCAAAGTCTCCCTAGGATACAGGGACAGGCCAGCAGGTAGCCTGGACAGCAGATACCATTCTGCGATCCGAGTCAGCTCTCTGTTAGGAATTGTTGAATAACAACCCCATGTGGCAAAGTAGAATTGCCCAAAGGTTTTTCTTGCCCCTAATCTTTATAGACTGGAGCTATTGGTGATTCAAACTGGACCCCTTTCAGCCATTAGCCAAGTGCTTAACCATTGGAACCAAGTTCTCACCAGGACTCCTTGTAGGCTCTTTAACAAAGCACTGTTGAACTCAGCTGCTGTAACATAGCTCTCACCACCTCGAGACCCTGGCCACTCACTAGATGCTTGGCTTCCAGTTCTCCAGAGATGCTGGCTGTGCCTGCATACCAGGATGCAACAATCAAGCTGCGAATTATGAATTTTAAGACTGTATTTAACAGATTTTTCTGAGAACTCCTTATTTGTAGGAGCTCTGGTAGCGTAGTGGTTACGAATCGGGCTGCGAACCTTAAGGCCAACGGTTCGAAACTACCAGCTGCTCTGCAGGAGAAAGATCAGGCTTTCTACTCCCGTAAAGATTTACACCCTCGGAAACCCTGTATGGGTCGGAACTGACTAGATGGCACTTAACAACAACAATTCTCCTGTAGTCTTTGTCACCTTGGGAATGGGTGGAAATACTGAAAGCAGTGTTTTTCCAGTGGGATATGCGCGAAGTGCTCTGGAAGATGAGGTACTCTGGAAGAATTTGTGTATGGGTTCCCTGGCATATCTCCTTCCAACATGCCTCCGCTTCTCCACAGTGACTGGGAGTCCTGGTGAGAACACTGAGAGAGTGGGTTTAACTCCGCATACACACAAACTCGGAGTCCTGGTGTGGTGCCCGAGGATAAGGTTGATCTCAAGTTCAGTTTGAACTGAGAGGCTGACATGGCACTCACTCCTCAGAAGCCCTATACAGGGTTGCTCTGAGTTGGAACTGACTCAGGAGCACTTAAAACAACAACAACACACATATTCACAGCCTGCTAAGATCCAGAACTTTTTATAGTCATCAAACAGAGGGAGTTATTAGCAGGCTTTATGGCCCCTCAAAAGTTTGAAATGAGCAAGGAAGAAGACACAAGAATATTAATTCTTTTCTAGGCTTAGTCATTAATCAATTGTGTGACTTCAGTCAAGTCAGTTCAGTATAACTTTCTCAGACTGACTTTCTTTAACTGGATAGAGAATAGCAATATTAGCCCTACGCTGTAAGATCAGACTGATAATGAAAATGGGTAAATAAATATGTCTAAATCAAATTAAATTGTTATAAAATATAGAATAGATGCCTGGAACCATAAGTATTTGCCTCATCTCTTAGGCAAAAGGTTTTTAAGTCAGTATTGGTTGTCCAAACAAAGCTAAATCATATTTACTCTTCTCTAATTTCAACAAAAACAAATGACAACATCATCTAATCCTGAGACAATTCTAGTCCTTGTAATTTCTTAATCAAATTACTGTACAATATCAATGTCCTAGCACATGTCCCCACACCTCCCACTCATCACCAATGTGTCTGAGAGTCATTAAAGCCTGAGCCTAGTTGAAGAATATTGTTCAGTTGAGTTTCCAAAGTTCTAGCTATCCGAAGGCTATTCTTTTCTAGCATTTTATCATCCTTACTAGAGTACCAAAACAAACAGCCTAAGGGACAAAGTTAAACAATGTATACTCTGAACTACCCTCAGTCTCTGACCTAAAGCCCAGTGCAGTCTGTGTAGAGTGTGTTAACCTGATGACAGAGTGTTATAGTTTCAACTCTATTCTTTAGAACCACCTGAGAGATTTGAGAGACAAACAAGGTGGAGCAGAGAGGTTTTGTTTTCTCCGTATTGCTGACTTTCATATGTTGTTATACCCTCATTAAGTGAAGTCTTCCCCTGCCAACCTAACTCTTAGTGGTTTCTCTTTCTTCAAGTTTGAATTCTTGTGGAACTTACTTCATGGCACAGTTATTTGGCAACTACCTATTTTTCTATTTTCTTTCACTTTTGAACTCTTATTTGGAATTCTCAATTATAATTTTTTTCCCTTGAATTTTTATTACCAAAAGACTATGACATAACATGTCTGATTATTTTTTACTTCAGATTTTTCAATTATCATTTGAATTGTCCCATAGAATTAGTATGTGTAGGCATCAATAAACTCCTACAAGGTCATGACCATATAGTTTGTTATGTAATACTTTGGACTATGGACTTAGACCGAGTCCTGGTGTGGTGCTGTAGGATAAGCACTGGGTTGTTAACAGCAAAGTAGGCAGTTCAAATCCACTAGTCACTCCTCAGAAACCCTATACAGGGTCGCTATGAGATAGAACTAACTCAATGGCAATTAACAATGACAACATGCAGAGCCTTATATAGAGTGAGACTCAACATGTTAATGCACTTAAGAAATTTATTAAGAGAGATTTTAGAAAATGGCAAAATCTCATGTGCCTTTCCTTTGTTGTTGTTGTTGTTAAGTGCCGTCGAGTCTATTCTGACCCGTAGCTGTTGCTGTTAAGTGCTGTCGAGTTGGTTCCGACCCATAGCGACCCTGTACAGGGTTTCCAAGGCTGAAAATCTTTACGGGAGCAGAACGCCTCATCTTTCTCCTGCGGAACTGCTGGTAGTTTCAAACTGCTGACTTACAAGGTCTTAATTATTATCCAAGTAGAGAGATGTTTCTTAAAGTTTATTATTTTAAAATTAAGAAAATAAAGCTTTGCTTTTAAAAAGTGAGATTATAAATGGATCATATTTAAATGGAGACAGCATTCTTTCTTTAGCAAGCCTTCTTTAGTAGCTAAAGACTCTTCCTGATTAGAAGTATCTCTAGTTGCTAAAGACATTTTCACAGCTGTTTCTTTGTCCTTTATCCTGATATGATTCCAAATGTGTGCTAATGTTTTGTTTTGTTTTTTGTTTTCCCCCAGTTGCCACGAAGTCCGTTTCAACCCATAGTGACTATATTTGTGTCAGAGTAGAACTGTGCTCCACAGAATTTTCAATTCCTGAATTTTCAGAAGTAGATGACCAGGACTTCTTTTGACTCTGGGTACACTTGAACAACCAAACCAGCCTTTCAGTTTGCAGCCAAGCATGTTAACTGTCTGCATCATCCGAGAACTCCTTATAATAGATTACAAAGACTAGAACATATCTGTGTGATTAGGACTCTGCGCACATGAGATTCCCTCGAGACCAGCCATCATTAAAATTTATCCCCCAAACTACCATCTGAGTAATAGTTTTGAAGTTGCTTTAGTTTGAAAAAGACTTGAGCGCTTTCTTATCAGCTGTGACAGGAAAAGCTCAAACTTAAATTGGTCTGCATGACCCTCCGTGCCTTCCCCTTCATCTTTTTACTGTTGTCTCTCCTCCCCACATACTCTATGCTCAGCCATAAACATCCACTCCATTGGTCAGTTTGTACCTAGCTTGACTTTCAAACATACTCTTCCTGGATCCTTATTTAGAAACTCTCTCACTTAACCAGGTTTCACTTACTGGTGAAGTTTCTCATCACTCTGTGGAGAACTAATTACCTCAGTCCACTAACTCACTTTATGTATCTAGTATTCTCACTTCCGCCCTGTGTCCCATAATACACAAAGTTTCCTAGAATAGAAACTGTGTCTATCATCTTTCCTTTGGTGAATGACTACTACGTGGCAGGCATTTTACTTTAACTCTTTATATTATTTTAACTCTTTAAATGATTTTAAAAGACCATGCTGTTGTTCCTATTTTATATCTATGATGACATTGAAGGTCTGAGATTTTGGTCATTGCCCAAAATAATAACTGGTAACTACGGAAGCCAAGGACACCTTGTGTGGTTCTGTAAGATCGGCACTGGACTGTGAACCACAAAGTTGGCAATTCAAACCCAGCAGCTGCTCCTTGGACTCACAGGGATGCTGTGAGTCAGAATCGACTCGATGGCACTTAACAACAACACTAAAGCCAAAGTTTGAATCCAGATCCTTTCTATTCTAGAGCCAAGGGCCTTCATCCTTTCCTAATTCAAATTTGTAACTTTTGGACCCGACACAGTACTTATCATAGAGTTGACAGTAAATAAAATTGATAGTTGTTAAGAGAGCAAGGCCCAATTTCCAATACTCCAGCTTATCTTGCATGAAGAAAATGTGCTTCCCTCCCTGCTTCTTTCTCTTAACTGATCTCTCCCTTTCCCATTTTCAATCAGTCTCCGCTTTGCTGATACTACAAGTCATGTTTCCAGCTAGTTGTTTGTTGTTCTGTTTGTACTGCAAACATCACAACTGCTCCCCTCCGTTTCTCAATGACATCTCCCAAACGCCAACCTTTTGCTTTTGACATTTTCAGTGCCAAGCCCTGCTGTGATTCTTGTGACACATAGCTGTGTGAGAGCTTGAAACGGCCAGACGGCTTCTGACAAGACCCACTGTCACTAAGCTTGTCAGGCATTGGGTCATAATGAGTTTGCCATTTGAAAGACCTGGATCACAGATTTTGTTTAGGTTCCTCCCTCTCTCTTCCCCAACCCCCACCATTTGATGTAGATTGGCACAGACCAGGTATTTCTCAGTGTAAAAACATAAAGATATGAAATATTCTTGGAAGAGAAAAAGGCCACACAGCTCAATATATTGACCTCTTCTGTTAATATTTCCAGTTATTCTCCCTTTTGATGAAAGAGCTTTGCTTATTACTGATAACAGGAAATAAAGGAGTGAAGAGGTCTTTTTGGATATTGACCTTTGATGGATGTGGAGGCTGGAAGAGTGCCAGCCCAACTCCTAATTTCAGAGCTGAATAAAAGAAGTTCTGAGATGATAATGGAGTTCCCAAGGTGCGTAGGTGTGGAAGCTGGGCCTAGATAGGGAAATGGGTTCATGAGGGACGGGCAGTGTCCAGAGCAGAAGCCCAAATGCTGTCTCCAGAAAAAGTAGCCCCTTACACTGAGGACCTCTCACAGGTGAATGATTCATCTTACAGAAGGGGCAATGAACAATCATTTTCCAAAGTTCTATTTGGGAATTTATTAGATGCAGTTTCCAAGAGGACTGGGACTCAGCACTCTGCTTTGACCTGTGCTGAAGAGCAATGTCATCTGGCCCCAGAACAGTGGATACTGACTGTCTGTGGCCTGGCTTTATGCAGGGTCTAAGCTTTCCATGGAGTCCTGGTGTGGTGCTGTGGGTTAATGTGCTGGATTACAAAGTCGGTTTAAACTGCTAGGCCAGCGGTTCAAGCTCACCAGCTGTTCCTCAGAAATCCTATACAGGATCAGAATGGGTTGGAACCAACTCAGTGGCACTAAACAACAGCAACAATCTTTCTACAGAGGTGCCTCTGGAAGTTGGGTTGAGGAGATAGCCTTCAGGTAGATCAATTCTTAGGTGTGTTCCTGTTCAGACTATTGCTCCATTGCCTCTGTAGGAACCCTTTAGCTACCAGGTTAGAATAATCTACCCTGTGGTACTGTAGGACAAACACTGAGTTGCTCATTACAAGATCACCAGTACAAACTTTCCAGCCACTCCTCAAAAGTCCTGTACAGGAACCGAACTAATGGCACTTAACAACAATGCTGTTGGTGCTGAATAACATTGAGTCAGTTCCAACTCATAGTGACCATGTATAGAGTTTCCAAGGCGGTAAATCTTTACAGGAGCAGAAAGACTCATCTTTCTCCCACCTAACAATAGGCCCAAATAATGCTAAAGATGTTCTAGACAATGAGTGGAATTCCTAAGGCACAGAACCTAACTACCACTCCCTACTTGCTCTTGATAAAACCTCCTGCTTTCTTTCCAATTGTCATTCTGTTGACCAAGTCATTGTTGTTGTTGTTAAGTGCCTTCAAGTTGGTTCTGACTCATAGCGACCCTGTATAGTGTTTCCAAGGAGTGACTAGTGAGCTTGAACCACCGACCTTGAGGTTCAAACGAACTTTTACAGTCCAGTGCAAATGAGACCTGATTCTCCTGAAGTATTTACCTCTCAGCACCATAATTCTGGAAGATGTAATTAGTTACAAAATATTTAAAAGGCCTTATGTGGCACTGTAGGATAATCAATGGCCTGTTAGCTATAAGGTCAGCAGTTCAAACGCGCCAGCCATGCCTTGGAAACCCTATACAGGGTCACTATGAGTCAAAACTTAACAACAAGACGGCACTTAACAACACCAACGTGGTTAGTATGAAATCACTTCTACTAAAAAGAAGTCTTCCATGCATACTGCCATATTATCATAATCCTTCTCCAATTTGTAAGTGCCATTTAGTCAGTTCTAATTCAGAGTAAGCCTGTATAGTTTCTGAGGAGCAGCTGGTGGGTTTGAACCACAGACTTTGTGGTTATCAGTCCAGTGCTTATCCTACAGCACACACCAGGATTCTCCTTTTATTTATCACCCACTCTGGTAGCGTAGTGGTTACGAATCAGGCTGTGAACCACAAGGTTAGCAGTTCGAAACTACCAGTGGTTCCACGGGAGAAAGATGAGGCGTTCTGCTCCAGTAAAGATTTACAGCCTCGGAAACCCTGTGCAGGGTCGCTATGAGTCAGAACTGACTCCACGGCACTTAACAACAAAAACAAAAACAAGATATAATGAATGCAAATTTTAGTCAAACTTGGTACCTCAAGCAACTGATGCTCAGCAAACCATGTCGTAACTGTTATTCTAGAGATGTGCATGACTGTTAAGGGATCTTAGCTCATCTTGAATATAGTGGGGAGGAAGAAGCCTGCCCAGGTAGTACTATAGGCTGGCTACAAGGTTGACTGTTCCAAATCACCACTTGCTCCACAGTAGAAAAATGAGGCCGCCTGCTTCTGTAGAGATTTACATTCTCAAAATTCTATATCGCATTGACTATGAGTCAGAATCTATTCAATAATAGTGGGATATTCGGTTTGGTAGAGTGGAGAAGAGGGAGGCAGAATTGTGCTTCTTAAGTGTCGTCGACTTGGTTCTGAATCATAGTGACCCTGTATAAGATTTCCAGGGAGCAGATGGTGAGTTTGACATTGTGGTTCAATCTGGCCTTGCTGTCTGGTGCTGTATCCACACAGCAACATGCTGGGAGGGAGTAGAGTAGATTTCCCTCATGAATGCTGGTCAAAACCTGTTAGTTAATATTTTAACTGAAATGACAGCATATTTCTTGTTCCCTTGAGCCCTAAACCCCTTTCTACTTTTCAGGAGTAAGGAATCATTTGAGCCAGTGTTTCTTAGCATTTTTACCTACTGCAACATCAAATGGTGTTCATATCCCTATCTTGCTCCCATGGATACTTCTAATACTGTGCAAAATTCTGAACAGACTATTTGTAAATAGAGAGAGAGAAAGGTTGGTTTAAAAAAAAAAAAAACAACAACACACACACACAAAAACAGACTGAATTTCTTTTCAAGGCTTAAGTATATGGAAAGATACAATGAAACATACAGACTGGTTTCATATGCAAACCTTGAAAGTTGTAACTATTTTGCATGATGAGTATAAACTCATTGAGAACAGAGACCATATCTATCTTTACCTTACACTCCCAAAGCCTATGCACAATTCAACTGTCAAGGTTCAATAAATATTTCTACCTGATTGGAAACCAAACAAACCCACTGCTATCAAGTCAACTCAGACTCCGACCTACTTCTTATTCTGGTCTCACCCTGTTAGTCTTGTTCTTTTATTTTTATAAAAGATTGAGGGATAGGGAGGGTGGCTGAAGATGAGAGGCTCATATGACGATTTCCTCCAAAATAAGCAATTAACTCATTGTGTGCCAGTATTTGCATACCTTGTCTACTCAGCCTGAGAGAAAGTCTAATTAAATTGCTATTTCTTTCTTATTCTTTATGAGCTTGAGTCATTTTTTTTTCTTTATTTCTTTGCTTGAAAAAGGGAAATAATTGAAAATAGGGGCAGGGGGGTATCATTTCCCTTCCTGCTGTGGTAAGACAGTTTTCAGTCATGCGTTGGGATGCTCTGAAGATGTGTACTGCCCAGCTGGCCGAGACAACAGAAGAAGCTGCGGTGGGAGGGAGGAGATTTCTGTTTGAAACCTGCCCCAGGAGCCATTCTTTTAGCTGTGGGCAACAGCAGCTGAAGGGGACTCTGGCAGGGAAGAACAAAGTGTTGAGCTTGCTCGGACCACAGCCTGATTCTCCCTGCTACTCCTTAGCCAGACAACTGCTTATCAGGAGCCTTCAGATGGGGAGACAGGAAATTAATGTTGGACTGTTGGTCCATTTGTGCTAAGCTGCTCATGGTTGCTCAGGAGAGCACATAGGCTCAGAGCCCTGGCCATACCTCTGAGCTCTCAGAGAACAGTTCCAAGAATTTTCGAGCTGTGATTTAGAACTGAAAGGGAAGTGACCTGTCCTGAGAGGGTTGGTGTATGGCAGATTGTTTCGTCCACGACAAGATAATGACTTTTGAGATGGAGATTTGTGGCATGTTGTAAAATTATGCAAAAGCTTTTTAAATTTATTGACTGTTTAGTGACTGCAGGCCTGGATTTGGGATCTCTGAAGCTCAGGCTTCAGTTCCTCCTACCAGTCTTCAGCTTGTTGTTGTTAATTGTTGCCAAGTCAGTTCCAGTTCACAGCAGCCTTGTTAGGGTTTCTGAGGAGCAGCTGGTGGGCTTGAACTGCTGACCTTGAGCTTCCAAGTCCAGTACTGACTCTACAGTGCCACTTGAGGAGTCCTTGGCTACTAGTGGCAAAATCTGGAGAACAAGATCCTAGTTTTGTAAAACTGTCTGGGTTGAAGCAATGACTCTCTAGCTTAGGCTTTGGTTTGAAACAGACTTGCTTGTAATTCCTGTTCTGCTATTTATTATGCAAGTGATAGTGGATGCTACTTAAATACTCTAAGCCTCAGTCTTCTCCATCTGTGAAATGAAGATAATAACAGACTTCATAGAATTTCTATGAATGTTGAATTGGGAGCAGTACAGCTAATCAGATCCCTTTATTCTTCATCACTGAATTGGGACTTAAATAAGTAGATGACAGTCAGAAAGATGTTTTTAAAAGCAGACAAACAAAAATATTAGGGTTACCTATGTTAGTGTTAGAGAAAATAATTTGTGTCTGAGTTGTAACTGGTCTTGCTAATAGTCTCAGAATAAAACTGACATATCCCAACTGCAGTCTTCAAGTTCAAGCTCCCCTTTTGGCCTCCTCACACAGTACACATGCATTCACACACACCAATGCACACGTGTACACAAATACATGCACTCATGCATTCAAATGCACACCTACACACACATGCATGCACACACACATATATACCATGGGAGCTTCCTTCTAGGAGCAGAATGAGATAGTTAATTGAGTCTAACTTGAAAATGAGAAAATTGACTCAAGTAACTCGTGGCAATCATATTTATAATATTATTATTTTTTATATTGCTTCCCCCCTTACATAGCTCTATGGAAATGCATTTACACATTTTTAAAGAAAAGCAAAACAAAATAACAACAAAAAGCTAGTTATTAAACATTTTCTTTGCTTCCTCTTGGCTTTATGTTCATTTTCTTAAAGACTTTAAGGCAAACAGTGATAGTCACAGTTTTAAGCTCTTTTGCCGTAGCATTTGGGTGCTGTCCATGCCAAGCAGTTAAAGATGGCTATTCTAGCAGATACTGTGGAGATGAGACATACGGTACTGTGGGGATTTTATATTTTAAGGCCAAGCTAGTTCAGGTTTGGAGTCCTGGTGTAGTGCTGTGGGTTAATATGCTGGGTTGCAAAGTCACTTTAAACTGCAAGGTCAGTGGTTCAAGCTCACCAGCTGCTCCTCAGAAACCTTATACTGGGTTGCTATGGGTCAGAATTGACTTGACAGCACTTAACAACAACAATTCCAGGTTTATGTTCAGAGCTCCACAACTGGTAAAATCCATTGTATGCAGTCACAGAATTTAAAAGGGCTCGTGTGGTACCATAGGATAAGCACTGGATTGCTAAGTCGATTTGAACCGAAAGGTCTGCATTTTAAACTCACTAGTCTCTCCTTGTAGCGTAGCACTGGTAGCATAATGAGTACAAATTGGGCTGCAAACCACAAGGTCAGCAGTTTGAAACTACCAGCTGCTCCGTCGGAAAAAGATGAGGCTTTCTGCTCCTGTAAAGACTTACAGCCACGGACACCCTGTACAGGGTTGCTATGGGTTGGAACTGACTTGACGGCACATAACAACAACAAGCCTCTCCTTGGAAACCCTATACAGAGTTGCTATGAGTTGAAACTGACTTGATGGCACTTAACAGGAACAACAACAGCTGTAATAATAATCTGTAACCTGGAGTAAGGGCATGCCCTGACTCCTGCCTCTACCAGCTAAGGGACTACTAGTCACCTCGCCTCTCTTAAACTCATTTTCCCCACCTATAAAAGAAGGACAATAATACCTGCTTATTATTTGGAATTCTTGACTGGATCAGGTAAAGTAATTACTTTAAAAATCTTGACAAATAGTAGGTGCTCAACTGTATATCTTTTGAATCTAGAAAGAACAAATTTAAGAAGGGATACTCCAGTTTGCCTTCTACTCCCTGCCTGACCCAACATAATGTAAAGGTGAGAAAACTCAATTCAATCTAGGACAACTCATTTTCCAAGGTCATTCAAATCTATGAAACATTTATGTTACATGGTCTATTCTGCTACATGATTATAACTATCGATTAGTTTAAAAACAATGAATACATAAAAGGTTTGTTTTAAACACCAGGAAAAAATATCTATATTTTATTTGCAATAGGTAGAATGATTAACAATTTTTCATGTTGATCAGATAGCATATTTTCTTTCCTATATAAAAACCAAATTATTAAAACAAAGACTTTTGTGCAGGAAAACAAATTGATTACATCTGTACAGATCTGGGTTAGGGGCATTGTAGTAATTTAAAGGGAAAACTACAGCACTTGACTGACAGGGGAGAAAGAAGAGGATTTCTTCTCCCGTAAAGATTTACAAGCTTGGAAACCCAATGAAGAATCTTTATGAGTCAGAACTGTCCCCACGGCACACAGTCACTACCACCACCACCACCATCACAGGACTTGACAATGGTTTGAAAATGAGAATCAAGAACGTAGAGTAACAAAGATGAATAAGTATTTGAGTCTGAGTGACTTGACCTAGGGAGTCGAGTTCTGAAGCTTGCTAAACTAAATGGTATTAAGGATATCAGGAATGAAACTTTGTGGATAAAATAAAGAAAGAGATTAATTTAAAACACCTATGTTAAGATTGTTTTTAAGTGCCATTCCAGTTGGTTTTGACTCATAGAGACCCTGTATAGGGTTTCCAAGGAGTAGCTGGTGTGTTTGAACCACTGACATTGTGGTTCAAACGAACTTTGTGGTTCAGTGCTTATCCTAGATGTATTACTGTTGTTATTAAGTGCCGTTGTGCCAGTTCCAACTCAGAGAGATCCCATATGGGGTTTCCAAGGAGCAGCTGGTGGGCTTGAACCTTTGATCATGTAGGTAGCAGGCCAGTATTTATTCTACAGTGCCACACTACAATCCCATAGATATTGATGGTAGGGGTGGTTGTGTACCATTGATTCAATTCTGACTCATAGTGGTACATTTACCTACTCTGAAGTGGTAAATCTTTATGAAAGCAAAAAGCCTTCTCTTTCTCCCACGGAGTGACTGGTACATTCTAACTACTGACCTTGAGGTTAGCAACCCACCTCTTAATCCACTAGGCTACCAGTGTTCCTTACGTGTAGAAAACAATACAGTAAGAAATATAAGTCTGAAGCTCGTGAGCCATTTGGAAATCTTCTGCACAAAGGACACCTGTAAAGTCATTGAGACGGATGAGGCCATTCAGAAATTTTGGGTAATATCTAAAATTGCTGGGTAGGCAGTGCTAAGTGTTGTCAAGTTGATTCTGATGTATAGGGACCCTGTACAAAGTCTCCAGTGAGCAGCTGGTGGGTTTGAGCCACTGACCTTTTCATTTGCAGACCCATGCTTATCCTACAGCACACCAGGAGTCTGTTCTAGCAATTACCACTCATAAAATATTTCCTGTAACAGAGAGGTATTTTCTTTTTAATTATCTCATTTTCTCCCCAAAACTATTTCTGATTACTGGGGAGTCGTTCCTTTTGCTGATTCTTGGTATCAATGAACCTTTGACCTCTATTTATTCTCAAACTACCTTCCTGTTTTTTTGTCTTTGATTTAGTCATCCTTTAGTGGGAATGTGAACCTCACGCAATTCAATCTCACATACAACATCACAGAAGTAAGTAAATTCACTCACTGATGAGCAGGAGGAGATGGAGAAAAATGTCTCAGAATTAAAAATGAAAGAAAGGAAGGAAAGAGGCAGAAAGAAAGAAACAGCTTGAGTAGTTTAGTGACAAGGATGCCAAGCCAGGAAATCATTCTGTCAGGAAGATGATTAACAGTATCAAGAACAATGCCTACCATACCCACTTCTCTTCATCAGCAAGGATTTCTTGAGCATCTATGTGTTGCACACTTTGTTGGGTGCTAGGGATAAAACGGAGTCCTGGTGTGGTGCTGTGGGTTAATGCTCTGGGTCATAAGGTCAGTTTGAACCACAAGGTTGGTGGCTCAAACTCAGCAGCCACTCCTCGGAAACCCCATATAGGGTAACTATGGATTGAAACTGACTCCATGGCACTTAACAATATCAACTGTCTGGCACTGTAGGATAAGCACTGAACTGCTAATACTCACCAGTTACTCCTTAGAAACTGGGTCTCTTTTAGTTGGAACTGACTCAATGGCACTTACCCACAACCAAAGGGATAAAATGGTGAGTAAACAGTTCTGCCGTTTGTCAAGCTCTTAGTGTCCAGTAAAGAAAGGTACTATTTTCAACTGTGGTATATAAATCTCAGGTTATCTTTGTCCTGGCAGGTACCTGTTTGTAGAGGTAACACAAGATTGATAGTTGTTTTGAAATGCGGAAGTCTGGGATGAAGCCCTGAACCTTGGAAGGAATGAGTAAAAAGGAAAGCCGTGTCAGTAGAAGGGTGTTCTGTCTTATCTGGACAAGGTGTGCACAGAGAGTGTAGAAGGTTAACGTTCTCTGATACTGATTGAAAGGTTGGAAGTTTGAATCCCCTCAGGTACCTCAGAAGAAAGGCCTGGTGATCTACTTCTAAGAAATGAACAACAGAAAACTCATAGTTCCCTTCTGATAGATACAGATGCACTATGAGTCAGAGTTGACTTAACAGTACTAGTTAGATTAGCTTATCTTTGGAAATACAAATAACCCATTGCCATAGGTTCCAATTCATAGCAACCATATAAGACAGGATAGACCTGCCCCATGGGTTTCTGAAGCTGTAATCTTTAAAATGGCAGACTGACACGTCTTACTCACACAGAGCAGCTGGTGTATTTGAACCTGTTGGGTTAGAACCACTGAACTTTTAGTTAACAGTTGAGTGTCTTAACCTCTGTACCACCAGGACTGTTTTGTAAAATAAAAGAAGAGGTTTATTTAGTTTCAAAGTGTTGCAAATTGGGAAGTGCCAAAATGAATGTTCAAAATGGCATTCTGAAGAGAACATAAACATACTTTTTTAGAACTTTGTACAGAATGGGGAAAGAGTACTGGGACACACTTGCTTGGTTAACATTCAGCATGTGCTGTTAAGACTAATTTATCAAGAATTTCTATTGGCTAGGGTATTCAGCCTTAGCCCTAGTTTTCTGTGTCCCAGGGTTGCTTACTGTGGCAATCTGAGTGGGCTGCCTCAGAATGTTTCAGAGCAAATTGTTTTGGTCAGTTTTGGTCATAAGTGTAGTCATGGGTCATGTACTCTGAAAGGCAGAGATAAGAGCCTAGGACAAAATGGATTTCAATTCAGACCTTTGCGGTCATTTGCCGTATGTCAAGTGCCTCCATTTAGAGTGCTCTTTCCCAAGCTCTCCAACGTAATTGTTCCTCATCTCCCTATTTCTTTGTCTTTTGTATTATTTGACATGGAAAGTTCAAGAAAACTCTTTGGGTTAAGCTTGGCTGTTGTTGTTAAGTGCTGTTGAGTTGGTTCTGACTCAGAGTGACTATGTATAGGGTTTCTGAGGAGCAGCTGGTGGGTTTGAACTGCTGACCTTGTGATTCATAGTCCAGTGCTGATCCTGTAGCACCATGCCAGGAGTTTAAACTTGACAAATTCTTGTCAAAACGTTTTTCCCTAACAAGATGAGGATTATTGTTCATTAGAAGCTGGGTGCTAATATGTTGTTAATCATGTTCTCTTTATTGTTAGCTGACATCTAGTGGGCTGACTCATGGAAACCACATTCAAAATGGGTTTGACCAATGTGATCTATAAGTTCCACTGAAAGTTTTTCAGCATTATAGTAACATGCAAGCTTCTACTAAGAGACAGGTGGAGACCATGCATGAGGTGTGCTGGCTAGGAATCAAAATGGGGATTCCCACATGGAAGGTGAGAATTTTCCCACTGATGCTGGGAACTACCACCAGTTAGGAAGTAGACTGTGGGAATGGCAGGTACTGAACAGAGAGAGAATTGTGCACTTCTTTTAGTATTTATTTGTATGTACATGTAAATTTATATATATGTATGTGTGTGTGTGTGTGTGAGTGTGTGTGTGTGTGTGTGTGCGTAAAGAACATGTGTAAGTTATGCCAAAAATTGTATTGTGTACTTTTTAAAGTTCTCATACATAAATTGTAAAATAATTATAACAACAATTAAATTTACACATGTCACCTTTGATCCCACAACTTCTCACACTGGTGAGCATTTGTCTTACTGAAAAATTTCCTTGCTACTGAAGAAAATCAGCATGTAATGGGACAATTTCCTCTTAAAACATTCAAGTGTGCCCTGAGGCTGGATGGAGGCTGAGAGAACCTCCAGATAGGTTTTCCTTCCTTCCATCCTTTCTTTCTTCTTTCCTTTCTGTTTTTTTGGAAATGGACTCATTCTTCCTATAGAACTGGGATGGGGAACGTCTAGCCTGTGAGCCATATAAGGCCCGCAAACTCATTTGGTCAGGCCCTGCCAACGAATCATTCCATCATTCCAGTCATCACATTGTTGTTATTGTGAAGTGCCTTTGAGTCGGTTCTGATTCAGTGACCCTATATAAGGTTTCCTAGGAATAGCTGGTGAGTTTGAAAAACTGACCTTACAGTTCAAACTGACTTTACAGTCCTAATGCATTAACCCACAGTGCTACACCAGGACTCCATTAGGGGTGAGTTAACTAAATATTTGACCAAATATAGCAGGCTAATTTAAAAATAGATAATTCTGTATGGCCCACAAATGATGTTATAAATTTTGGCAGAAAAAAAAGATTCCCCACCCCTCCTGTAGAAGGAAAACCCTTTCTCTTACTTACTTCTCTAGGTCAGCAGTACCCTAGAAGGACTATTTAAAGTCCTGGATTGATTTTTATTGATTAATTTTTTTTTAAGTTTATACAAAAAAAGCTTCTGTCTCCTGAATTCCAATTCTGTAAGAGAAAAAACAGAGCGGCCTCACATTATTAAAATCTTGACCTTTCATGGAGAGGCTTAATGAGACAGTAGAAACTTGTTGAGGGGTGCATGGAGGGGGGCAAATCAACTCCTCAAGTTGCTACACAACTTTGGAATAGAGTTTCACACACAACGGTGGGGCTACTTCTCATTCACCAGGTGCACATGCCTGTTCACACGTGCCACCTTCTTGTGATCCCAGAGCTCAGAAGCAGTGCCTCCTTCCAGGTTGCTATCAGACCTCTTTCTTTTCCTCTAAACCTTTTCCATCCCTAAAGATGGACATCATGCTTGGTAAAGTGGAGGGTCAGTGAAAAAAGAGTAAGACCCCCAATGAGATGGATTAATGCATTGCCAGCAGCAGTGGGCTCAAGCATAGTAACAATTGTGAGATTGGCACAGATCAGGCAGCGTCTGATTCTGTTGTGCATAGGGTCACCATAAGTCAGAACCAGCTTGACAGTGCTTAACAGTAATAACAGCAAATTCTTCTTGTGCACATAGGTGTTTCAGAGAAAGGTTGATTGGTGTCTGTTCTTTAACTTGCTCACTAGAGTTAAGGAAAAAGGATAGTCACACATATTAACACTCTTTAATTCGCTTCCAATGACTGCAGTTTCTTGCCATCTGGCTGCCTTTTGAGAATAAACGCAGGGCTCTTCCGCAATCTGAGTCCAGCAAGAAGTCACTGCCTCAGCAGCTGGCCAGCTGTTCTAGACTGTTGTCTCAGTAACACTAAGGGAAATTTTGATCTATCTGATTGATCTTAATTTTAAAACAAGGAATGGGAGTAATAATATTTGTTCTATCTCCCTGCTGACTCACCACTTTATAGAAACACATCTTCTTTTAGGACGTTTTCTTCCATTTGTGCTTGGCTATTTCCTCAAAGACTTTTACAAAGAGATGTCCTTTAACAAGGAAAGCAAGGGGGCAAATTGGTGTGTTTCTATGAGTTGCTGGTGAAATTTTTGTTTTAAAAAAGTGTTACTAACATGTAGCCATGTGTATTCAGACCTGGCTCACTGGCCTTTACCTCCATTTCTCAGAATTCACACTCTGAGACAGTTTCAATACAGTTCATGCCATGCAGGCCTTGCCTGTGCTCATAGGCTAACTGCCAAGGAAAGAGGCTGGCTGGCTTAGAAATACAATTCCATGACAGTGAAAACTTTCTCATAGTAGTATATTATATAGGACAAATTCACACTCTGATATATGCCCTATAACTATAATGCTTTCTGGACCTGGTTGCAACATATTTTATTTAGTCAGTTGTCCTGTACAACATTTTCTGATAAAAAATAACTGCAATTCGCATGATGTTCTAAGTGCTTAGAGTTCTTATTTGCATTTATCTTTCACTTTTTTTTCAGTTTAAATATTCTGCAACTACTTAAATAAAGACTACTTCAACTTGAAATTTATCACCACAATCCTGAATATCACAGTGAGCAGAACAGCAAGGTCGGCGGTTCAAACTCACCAGCCACACCTCGGAAACCCTATGCAGGGTCCCTATGAGTTAGAAACAACTAGACCACACTTAACAATAAGAACTCATCAAATGGAGGCTAATGGATATCCCTATAATGATTCATGTTTATTCTATTCTCTCTTCTACCAGTTAACCCTGCTAACTGGTGTGGTACTGGTGGATAAGCACTGTATTGCTAACCACAAGGTCACTGGTTCAAACCAACCAGCTGCTCCTTGAGAACTCTATATAGGGTACTGTGAGTAGGGACAGACTGGATGGCATTTAACAACACAAAAATATGTCCATTTATATTTATGTTTTAGACTGAGACAATGCTAGACAAAAAATCCAAGTGTGAGAACTAAAGAGGTAAATGTATGTGTGTTTTATCCTTGTAAAATTTTGCAAGGATAAAACACACACACACATATACCTTTAAAGTTGTTGTGTGCCTGTTGTAGTTGCTAAGTGCCATCACGTTCCAACTCATAGCAACCCTGATTAGAGTTTCCAAGCAGTGGCTGGTTGGTTTGAACCACCAGTCTTGTGGTTAACAGTCCAGTGTTTCTCCTACAGCACCACACTAAGACTCCTTGCAGAGGAATATTATTTTAAAAGAAAAAAGCAGAAAACCTCTTTATTGTAAATTGAATGTTTACCGAGAAGATCATCCATTTTAGATTCAACAAATCATACACTTTGTTTTATCTCAATGATTGCAATCCCTTCATGTAACAACGGTTATCCCACTTCCTCCCTGTGTTTCCTGTTTCTAGTCCACTCACATGCCTATCCATTCTCAACTTTGCTGTTAGGTTTATGTTGCCCTTTTGATTTTAAATGAATGACTACTCCATGGTGAATATACCTGAGTAGTGTTGTTGTCCTCGCTATGCCCTGCTATCTACTGCTTGGCTGAAAATTGGGCCATTAGGGTGAGTTCCTTTCTAGACCTGAAGGGTAGTTGAGGGCCCAAATCTCAGGGTCCTGTCATCTTTTTCTGATCAGTAAGCCCTGTTTTTTTGTTTTGTTTTTAAATGCTTTTGAACTTTGTTCTACTTTTTCTCCTACTTTATCCAGGACCAACCTCACTTTCACCCCAACCCCCACATATTTTCATGATTGTACTATGCTAATTCTTACAACAACATATTTAAAAATTGGCGTATCATACTTACAGTGATATCTGGCTAGGGCTGGAGGTGAGGGTTTGTGACTACCAAATATGGTAGTCTATTCTTTGCCTTCACTATCATTTCTACCACCTCGCTAATGAAAGGAACATGTGCTCAGGTGTGAGAATGAGATTCAAATGCTTGCCTCAGGAGTTCCCATGTACTCTTTTATTTAAGCTTTTCTGTATGCTTTAAGTTCTACCTCATTGTTGTCTAGTTATAACACAATGTACAAAATTACACCTCTTGAGCGTATTTTCCTTTTATGCACTCCTTTCATTATGAAACAACTTGCTGCAGCAGTGCCGAGGTTTGCCCAAATCCTTCTACAATGCTCACTTCTTTGGTAAATGACAGGATATTCTTCTTGCTCTTACAAAAACGCAGTCTTATCAACAATGCTTCCCTAGTTAGAGAGATGGTTTACTGCTCTTTGTGCATATTAAAAATACTGTCCACTTTTGATCTCCGTTGTCTAACTTGTGAATGCCTGAAATGGGTAACAGGTGAGTTAAAATGAAGTTCATAATGTTTAGCATCTTATTTTTTTTTAATTATCCTCTTAACTAAATGCACACACCCCATCCAAATTAAAATACATATAGTAAAGGAAGGAGTCATGGTGTGGTGCTGTGGGTTAATGTGCTGGATTGCAAAATCAGTTTGAACCGCAAGGTCAGTGGTTTAAGCTCACCAGCCTACTCTTCAGAAATCCTATACAGGGTCGCTGTAAATTAGAACTGACTCGATGGCATTTAACAACACTAACAACAAGATAGTAAAGGATATTTGGCCCATACAGTGTAAAAGTCTGGGCTTAATATTGGGAAATAAAATGATACCACATCAGTAATTCAGAAGTCCACAGAATCCCAAATGCAATTGTTTTACCCTTTTTGAAGAAACTAGCTTATTACTCTGAGGTTCTTTGCTACAAGTCTGTTTTTCCTATTGAGGACCACACATATAACTCTCTCACTGTGTCCTCCGGTTATTACTAGTTTTGACTCGGGGGAGTTTCCAGTTGGGATTTGGTCAACTCCATGGAGTCCTGGTGTGGTGCTGTGGGTTAATGAGCCAGACTGCAAAGCCATTTGAGCTGCAAGGTTGGCAGTTCAAGCTCACCAGCTGTTCCTAGGAAACCCTATACAGGGTTGCTATGGGTCGGAATCGACTTGACGGCACTTGACAATAATCGACTTGATGGCCCCTATATTATGGAATGCTTAGGACTGAGAAATGCCTATTTATACAAATAAATTCTCTGTGGCACTGTGGGATAAGCACTGGACTGCAAATCACAATGTCCGTGGTTGAAACCCACCAGTCACTCATCAGAAACCCCATAAAGCATGTCTCTGAATCATAACTGACTCAATGACACTTAACAAAACAACATCATTCTTAAACAGAAAGGAGCTTCCAACATTAAAGAAGCCATAGATGTTTGATGGTTCTCAGAGCCTGTAGATCTTACAGTCCCTATGAAGAAGCAGGGTACTGTATGGGTCCTAGAGTCCACCAGCTCTTCTTTAACACACATCCCAAAGGTTCCATTTACATATACTACAATGTGAAGTCCTTGTATGACACTACAGTATAAGCACTGGATTGCTAACCACGTGGTTGGCAGTTCGAACACACTAGCTGCTCCTGAAAATCCCTATACAGGGCTGCTTTGAGTCAGAACTGACTCGATAGCACTTAACAACAACAGTGTGAATGACACTCACTTTAATTGTACAAAACACAGTGCTAGTTGGGTCTACATTTTGTATTAGTTGAAGCCATTGGAAACAACATTTTCTACTATGAAACCTAAGCAGCATGGTGGGGAAAATCTGCCTTTAAGGAAATGCATGCTTTACTTAACAGTTTCCATTCATTCAGTTTTATAGGAGAGAAAATATACCTCTATCATACGCAAAGCTCTTCTATGTCTATTTATAGTATTTGGACTCTGCATAATCTGTATTATAAAATGGTAAATTTAACCTGTCGGATTCCAATCATGGTTTGGGAAACATACTTTCTAATATATGTATTACCTAAAACTTGTTAATCTGTGGTTTTGTACTTTTCCTGTCAATCTATTATTAAATCGTATGAAAACACACTGATTTTACAACATTATAATAAAGGTGTATACAGATATCTCTGATGCCTGTGGCTCCCTAGCATTCATTATTTAATTGCTAGACATTATACTGTCAGCTCATATGGTGTTATCTAAATTAATTGTGAACTTTAATATACTTGGATCTAAAAAGGAAATCAGCTGTCTCATCCATAGAGACTCAGAAAGCAGAGTAGACCAAATTTATGTTAACAAGCTAATATCTTCTTGTAGTTAGGAACAAACTATGAATGTTTAGGGAAATGCTCCTTTCAGTTTTTTATAAGAGTTTCCAAATCGTGACATTAAATCTATCATTTGAGTGGGATGAGAAGTGTTTTACTCAACTCATGTGTGATTGTATTTCTAAATTAATTTCAAGACAGCAAAATTAGTAGGAGGTAAGCAGTTCCCTTATAGTTTCTCTTCTGAAAATCCAGTATTGTCCTGTCTGGTCTAAAAAGGCAACAGAAATACTTTGAGCTAAGAAAGAGGGGCACGAGGGGAATATACTGGTGAGAAATGCTAGGTCGTTCACTGACACCAATGGGTATGAATACTAGAGATGGATACAAAGTGAAATGTATGTCCTGGTGGTGCTGTAGGATAAACACTGGAATGCTAATTGCAAGGTCAATAGGTCAAACCCACCAGCCACTCCTTGGGAGAAAGATGAGACTTTCTGGTCCCATAAAGATTCCTAGCCTCAGAAACCCTATTCAGGGTCACTGTGAGTCAGAATCTACTCAATAACAGTGAGTTTGATTTCTGTTTATATGTACATATCCATCATTGTTTTTAAGTGTTGGATAATGTTTTCTAAATCATTGCAACTGTATGTAGAACAGAGTGCAACATGCCCTGCTAATCTCAGGGTCAACAGTCTGAAACTACCAGCCATTCTGTTGGAGAGAGATGAGGCTTTCTGCTCCCATAAAGAGTTACAGCTTAGGAAACCCTGTACAGGGTTGTTATGAGTCAGAACCGACTCCACGGCACATCACCACCACCACCTATGCCGTCCTTACAGTTGTTATGTTTTAGCCCATTGTTGCTGCCATGGTGTCAATCTATCTCACTGAGGGTCTTCCTCTGTTTTTGATTAGCTTCCATCTTACCAAGCATCATGTCCTTCTCAAGGCACTGAGCCCTCCTGACAATATGTCCAAAGAATGAGAGACAAAGTTTTGCTCTCCTGTCTTCTCAGGAGCAATCTGGCTGTACTTCTTCCAACATTGATTTGTTTGTTCTAGCAGTTCAGGATATTTTAAATATTTTTCTTCAACACCATATCTCTAATGCTTCAATTCTTCTAAGGTCTTCCTTATTCATTGTCCAACTTTCACTTGTATATGAATAAGGCACACCTTAATCCTCAAAGTGACATCTTTGCTCTTTAACACTAAGTAGGTCTATTGCAGCAGATTTACCTAAAGCCATATACCCTTTGATTTCTTGACTGATGATTCCATGAGTGTTGATTGTGGATCCAAGCAAAATGAAGTCTTTGACAACTTCAATCTTATCTCCATTTATCATGAGGGTATGTATTTGTCCATTTGTAAGGATTTTGTTTTCTTTTCATTGAGGGGCAATCTATACTGAAGGCTGTAGTCCTTGGTCTTAATCAGTTAGTATTTAAGTCCTCTTCATTTCTAGCAAACAAGGTTATGTTATCTGCCTATTGAAGGTTGTTAAAGAGTTTTCCTGCAGTCTTGATGCCACATTCTTCTTCATATAATTGAGCTTCTCTGATTATTTGTTCAGCATACAAATTGAATAATTATGGCGAAATGATATGCCTCTACTACACATCTTTCCTGATTTTAAAACCATTCAGTAGCTTCCTCGTTCCATTCAAATGACTACCTCTTGGTCTATGTACAGATTCCTCATTTGTACAATGAAGTGTTTGGGAATACCTATTCTTTGCAATGTTATTCATAGTTTGCTATGATCCACAGAGTTGAATACCTTTGCATATCTCATTTAATCTTCACAGTATATATACAAAGAGAATTATACTATTTCCATTTTATTGATACAAAAACTAAACAGTGATTGGGAAACTTGTTCAGAATCACACAGCTAGATTGCATATATGCGTATTTGCTTATTTTGTTCATTTCAGATTGGATACTCCATGTCGCAAATGGATGTCTACTTTCTTGGCTTTTATTGCTATTGCTACTATTTTGATTCTTGTGCTGTTTGCCTCATTCTGCTCCCCCACCACTCCTTTTGTAAGCGAAGGTCTAGTAATACAACTACTCCTTACTTACTGACTATCTCATTATCCTATATTTTGCATTTACCACAATAGTAAAAAAAATCTGCTGTGCAACTATCTTGCATATTGGCGGCAAAAGTCTAGCAGTATTAAATGCCAAGATGCAAAGCAAAATAACACTGGTTATGATGGTTACAGTTACATGTCAGCTTGACTCAGCCATGATTCTCAGTAATTTGGCAGTTATGTGATGATGTAGTAATCCTCCATTGTTTGCATAACACAGATTTTCATGTCGATAAGTGAGGAGTGGGTATACTTTATTCACAGTGAAGTTGTTGGAATGAATTAACCGATGCTTGGCATCTAGAAGGAACACTGCCAGCATCTCTAACATTAAGCCTGACTTCTGCAGACAGACGTTCACCCACAGACAGGAGCAGTGGCACTGGTCCAGTCCCACCATGATGGGGATATAGCTCCTGTTTACTTCTCAGTCCATGCTTCCCTGTCTTGTTTCAGAGTAATCAAACAGTGCCTTCTCTTGCTCTCTGGGATAGTATATTCTCTAATATTTGTCAGAAACAATTAATGGCAAGGTTCTGTATTTGTTTTCAGAAGATAAACTAATAGTAAATATCTCAGTCTTTCTCCTGAAAGTCTTTCTCTAGAAAGACAGGAACAGAAAGTTACACTACAGAAGTAGAAAATACCTATCAGATTTTTGAGAAACAGAGATGTATAAGAAATGTCAATGTTGATAGCAGGGGTATCTGATATGTAAGAAACTGGGCTGAGAATGAAAGAAGGCCTCTTTTTCTTCCCTTTTCTCTCCACTCACTCCTTCCAACCTCATTCCTCATTTCATCCAGAAAGATATCTTGAATCATGTCATTTGATTATCACTCTCCACTGCCATAGTATGAGTTTTACAATGGGATAGATTACAAAGAGCAGGCAGAGGTTTTGATTCAGACTGCTCTGATGGCTTTGTGTGGAACTCATCTAATTTTTAAAAGTTCTCAAATTTGCTTCAGTATAATGTAAAATGAAGATAATAGCACTTACCCTATGAATGTTTTAGGAGAGTTGCAACACAGAGCTTACAAAATATATCTAAAAGGGTCTATCATCTGCAGCTAATATTAGAATGCTGCCCAATGAAGGGATTTAATTTACTGAGTCTTTATGTACTGTTTAGAATTCATTTTTATGTCAAAGTGACATTTGCATAGCATTAAACATTTTATAAGGAGCCCTGGTGGTGCAATACTTAAACTCTTGACAGTTTACCAAAAGGCCAGTGGTTCAAATCCATTCAGCCAGTCTATGGAAGAAGATAAAGCCAAATATTGCAACCAAATGTGCAAAGATCTGGAGTCAGAAAACCAAAAAGGAAGAACA
>NW_006408676.1:4401984-4409845 GCF_000296735.1 Chrysochloris asiatica | reverse complement strand
AAGAGCAAAGATGTCAGCTTGAGGACTAAAGTGAGCCTGACCCAAGCCATGGTATTTTCAATAACTTCATATGCATGCAAAAGCTGGACAGTGAATAAGGAAGATCATAGAAGAATTGATGCTTTTGAGTTATGATGTTGGAGGAGAATATTGAAAGTGCCATGGACTGCCAAAAGAACCAGTTGGTCAGTTTTGGAAGAGGTGCAGCCAGAGTGCTCCTTTTAGGCCAGCATGGCCAAACTTCGTCCCTCATACTTTGGACATATTGTTAGGAGGGACCAGTCACTGGAGAAGGTTATCATGTCTGGTAAGGTGTAGGGTCAGAGAAAAAGAGGAAGACCCCCAACAAGATGGATTGGCCAAGTGGCAGCATCGATGGACTCAAGCGTGGCAACAATAGGGAAGTTGACCCAGGATCAGGCAGTGTTTCATTCTGCTGTGCATAAGGTCGCTATGAGTCGGTACCGACTCGATGGCACCTAACAACAACAATAACAACATGGAAGAAAATACCTCTCTGCTAGATCCCGTAAAGAATATAGTCTGGAAAACCCAATGGAGAAATCTTCTTTGTCACTTGGAGTCAGTATGAGTTGAAACGGACTCAGTGTCACCTTACTAGAACAAGGCATTTTATAAAGAATTGTTACATGTATGTATTCTTTCTCCTGCTGATTTGAAAAAGTCCTGTGAAACTGGCGAAGAAGGTATTCGAATGAAACCTGTAACAGCCTGCACCTATGTAAGGCAGAAACCAGTCAGAGAAGGAAAACTTATTTTCCATTAAAACAAGCAATAGAAAAGTGATAATACTGTACCCTGTCAAATGTGGGAAACTCAGAAAACCAAAGCATGCCCATAGAATTCTGGCTCCCTCAAAATTTCACCGTGTTATCATCATGATTTGAAAGTAAACAGACGCTTACACCTGTTTCTAAGTGCTCTAATACATTTGCCATATGTTTGCATTAGTACTTGGTTAACTATTCTGTGTTCTTCACTCTGCAGTGCCGGGGAGGTTGGGTCACCACATTTCATTGTCTGCATCAGACCAGACAAAGAATGAGAACAGCCCTTCCCATCCTAGAAGTCCCTGCATCTGTAGATAAATGATAGTTCTCATGGTAGCTTCACTTACAGAACATAGCAAAACATTCAGAACACTTCCCTCATGAGATTTCACAAAGGAGAGTTTTGATTGTGTTTGTCAGTTTCATCAAATCCAGAAGATGAGAACATGCTTTTGTCCCTGAACCGATAGTATACTGTCTGACATGTGATATTGTGTTTTCATCACTTGGAAAGTGTTATTTTTTTGTAAACGTCAATGCTTACTTTGCAAATTCATTTTCTGTATGCTTTACCTTGTCTTTACCTATATCCTTACTAATATTTATTTCTTTAAATTTGCATCTCCCTTGACTTCCAGTCTCAACAACTTGTAGTTAATTTTCTGTTTCTGAGTTCCAGTGTATCAATTTTTTGTTGAGATCTTTTCCTTTTAATAGCTCTTCTCCTAGAGTCTAGGAAGGGAAAAGAAAACAAAGGAGTTTCTCTTCAACGTTGCATTTTCAATATGGTATTGTTGTTATTAAGTGCTAGCGACCTCGCATAGGGTTTCCCAGATGCAACTGGTGAATTTGAACCATGACCTTGTGGATCAAACCGACTTCACAATCATGAGTAGTCCAAACATGGTGTTACGTAGAACACTGTATCACGTAGAACTTTTAAGATATTACTCAAATGCATATTTATAGACACCAAGCCTAAAATACATGCCAGCTATCTGTGCAGAATAGAAGGAAACATGTGTTATTGCATATCTCTGGTTTCTCTTCTGGGGTAAATATTTCTCTTGCACCTCAGTAAGATCAAAAGCCCATATTCTGACTTTGAGCTCTATCATTGGCTAGCTGTCTGTCAGCAATGGGGGCCTCATAGTTGATAAAGAAACCTCCACCTCCACCAACCATCCCTATATTTTACCCTGTCCCACACCAAGAAAAGAAGAGATGATCCAATAACTATTGGAGTGTCTGTTATTTTCCATACTTTGCTCAATTTCTTCAAAAACTCTGTCAAATGTTGTTAAGTGTTGTCCAGTTGGTTCTGACACATAGCAACCCTGTATAGAGTTTTCAAAGGGTGGCTGGTGGATTTAAACTGCCAACCTTGCAGTTAGAAGTCTAGTGTTTATACCACTCCAGGGCTCCACTCAAATAGGTGATTTTATTTCCTAACTTCTTGATTTTAAAAAGAAAGATGATGAGGCTCACAGCAATTACCTAGTTTGTGTCGGGTCATACAAGTGGCAAATTCCCAAGCCACTGTCTCCTTGATCTCAGATTCTGTGTATGTTCCTTCACATGATTACTCTCTGGATTGTAGTATTGTTTTTAGGGTAGGCTTTACGTTGTCCGTCCTTACTGGTATCCCCAGAAGTCTTGGAGTATCTCCCTAGTTCTTTCTCAAGTTATTGCTCTAAGACATCATTGAGTTTAGGATGTACAATTGGTATCAGGAGTCTGTGGCCACTTTCTCCTGCTAGAATCTCTTGGTGGTGTGGTGTCACACTGACTCTGGTTTCCAGATTCATTAAGAGTAAAAGTCAACATTCTTACAATGACCACCAGGGCCCTATGTGCCTTGTCTCCTGCCTATTTTCTTACTCCTTTCACCTTCACTTGCTTAGCATCAACCACACCAGCCTCCTTGTTCTTCAAATATGCCAAAAGTGGATGCAATTTTGGGTCATTCGAACTACTATGTCCTCTGCCTAGAATTCTTTGTTTCTAAATGTTGTTTGTTGTTGTTGTATTCTGTATAGGGTTTCCAAGAAAACCTGGTGAGTTTGAACTGCCAGCCTTGCTGTTAGCAGGCCAGTGTTTATCCTACAATGCCACATATGGGCTTTCAGACATAACACTTGCTCCTTCATTTTTGTTAGGTCTTTGCTCGAATGTCACCTTATCAGAAAAGACTTTTGCTCATCAACCTGTTTAAATCACATCCCACTCCCTGAACTCGCTGCTCCCTGCTTTAAAAAAAAAGAAAAAAAATTTATTGCTTTATCACTGCCTAATATATATTCAGATTTATTGGCCTGCTTATAGTCTGTCTCCGTCTTCCTTAATATACATTCTATGAAATCAGGACTTTTTTATGTCCACCACTGTGTTCCACAACAGAGAACAGTGTCTGATACATAGCTTAATGAATGTTATTGAATGAATGGGTATGAATATGCTTTTGGGCCAGAAGAGTTGATTAATGATCTTTTCATTTCATTTTGCCTCCACTAAGCCCTTATGTTTAGAAAACCTGATGTGGCACTGTGGGCTAATGCTCTGGACTGCAAAGTCAGTTTGAACTGTAAATTCGGCAGTTCAAGTTCACCAGCCCTCCTCAGAAACCCTATACAGGGTCTCTATGGGTCAGAACCGACTCGATGGCAGTTAGCAACAACAACAACAAATGTCCTTATCTTTGGATATTCTCTTGCACAGAAAGCAGTTTGTTTAATTTTTTTTTTTTTAATTCTTATTTTCTTACTATGATTTCCTTTTTGTTTTCCTCCTCTATGATAGAGATAGATTACCATGTTCTTAACAAATGCATTGAGACATTTGTGCTTAAATGGAAATGTATGGAATTTTCATCATGTTAAGTGTACCCTTATCTCAGTTTTCAAGCACTGGCCTTACTTTGGATGGGAGTGCTATTACAGGAAGAAAGATAGCATTCTGTGTGGCATCTGAAAAGTGGTAACAAGCTTTGATGTTCTAACGTCACTGCTGAAGTTCACAACTTAGTTTGACACATTATCTATAGTGTGACCTTGTGCAGATCACTAAACTTGTCTGTGCTTTAGTTTTTACCTTGGACACTAGAGATCATAGTGATAATGGTGCTGATGATACAATCCCATAAATGAGGTTTGAGAGTTAAATATCTTAATACCTGCCACGTACTTAGAACCAAGTCTAATTTATAAAGATTTGTTTTCAAATAAAATAAAGCAAGCAAATGACAACAGCAAAATCAAGGTATTTCCTTTTTTGACACTCTGGGATCATGAACAAGTCATTTCTCATCCCTGAGCCTTAGTTTCCCTATCTATAAAATTGGGGTAGATAGGGAGGACTAAGTAATACCTAAGAATGTACCCACTCTAACATTCGAAGTCGGAGGTGTGGTTGTCTCAGAGCCAGGAAGACAGATTTTGTGTTTCTGTTTTAATTTAATTTCTACTTTAGTTTTGCCCAGACCTGGAGGTTTCAAAAGGATTATCCAGATTTCAGCTCCAATGCTGGCAGGTCTTCCTGTTTCCCTGTAGTTTTATCTGAAATGCAAAGTGGATGCCAAGTATGTGAGTGTTCTAAGACATCCCTGAGGAGAGCTTGGGCAGGCAGCACTTTGGCTAGGCAGGGCTGGGGGCCTTGCTTAGGGTCTCTGGAAGCATCAGGGCTCTTTTGGCTACTGGGGCTCCAGGCATAGCCAGGCAACCGAGAAGATGCTGACCTCACAAGGGAAAGAGGGATATATATATATAATCTCCTGCAGAGATCTTAGCCAGAAGTTCCCAAGGATCCTGGGCTTAGCATGTCCCCAAGAATGTGATTGCCAACTCTTAACATCTGAATTTTACAATAAAAAACTGAACCCCAGTTTTCACATGTACTGTAATGCTCTTACTCTTCTTGTTGAAAGTGACAATGAATTGTCAGTCTCGACTCGACGGCACTTAACAACAACAACAACAATGAAGAGTCCTGGCGTGACTTTGTGGGTTAATGCACCAGACTGAAAAGCCATTTGAACTACAAGATCGGTGGTTCAAGCTCACCAGTCACTCCTTGGAAACCATATACAGGGCCGCTATGGGTCGGAACTGACTTGATGGCACTTAAGAACAACAACAACAATGAGGAGCCCTGGTGGTACAGTGGATTAGGCATTGAGCTACTAAGCAGAAGGTTGTCAGTGTAAACCTACCCACCACTACATGGGAGAAAGATGAAGCAGTCTGCTTCCATGAATATTTACAGAGTTGAAACCCTATGGGCCAGTTCTACTCTCTTCTGTAGAGTTGATATGAACCTGAATCCTCTCACTGACAGTGGGTTTTCTGGAATGTGTATAAAGAGAGAATTGTACCTGTAACTTGTTTCCCGATCAGCATGAAATTAACTTTCTTCTTTTATCTTGTGCTCAATAATTCTCAAACTTTTGAAAAATACCACTGTAAAATTCATCATAAAGAACCAGATTTCCCTTCTAAAATAACTTGTTAATTAACTCCACCCCGGTTTAAAAAAAAAAAAAAAAATACAAGGATCTTTGTTACTCTATACTGCTGCGGGTATATGTTGCCTTCCCAAACTGGATCTTGCTCAAATGGCAGGGACCTGAGCCAACAGGCTGTGCCAAGCGCTCCTCATCTTTACCCTCAGTGCCAATGACCCAGCCTGTGCCTTCTAAGGCATAAGGACTCCAAGGAGAGACTGCAGACTGTATCACTGTTTGGTGTTTGTCCATGCCAACAGTAGGAAGGGTGGCAGTGGCCTGATGCTGTACCGTCTGAAATTCTCAGTAACTCCCTATGGAGTTTCTGAAATCATGCCCAGATATAATCCTTGCACAAATAGAATGGCTAATGAACTTTTCCAGTAAGTAATGGATTTATTAGGTTCTGAACCTGTATTTTTCAGAAATTGTCCCAGGCTATCAGTTAGATTGATCTCCTTGAAGAAAGAAAATGGAAGGTTAAGAAAGAAGAAAGGATTGAAAAAGAAAGGTTAGAACATCTGGAATAGAGCCAATTTCAGTCATGGCTTATTGGATGGGTGAATGAATGAATGAATGAATGGCATACATCACAACAAGACTGTCACTCACATCAGAATGTGACCAATTTAGACTGATTTGGGTAGTAAAGTAGAAGAACAAACCCTGCGCTATAAGAAGAAGAAATAAGGACACTGTAAATGAAAGATTTGACATCTAATCTGAGTTCTACTACTGTCTAATGGTGTGGACTGCTGGGGAAAAAAATGACTCAGCTGCAACAGGAGTAAGTTTTCTCATCCATAATATTAAACAATTGAACAAGATAATCTATGACCCATAAAACCCACTGCCGTCTATTCCAACTCATAGTGCCTGTATAGGGTAGTGTAGTCCTGCCCCATAAGGTGTCTGAGACTGTTATCTTTATGGAAAGAGATTACCACATCATTCTCCTGCCAAGTTGCTGGTGGCTTCAAACTGTCAATCTTTTTCTTAGCAGCTGAATGTTTAACCACTGTGCCATTGCACCAGGGTTCCTAGATGATGTTTTAAGTCCTGCTAATTTTTAAAGTAATTTGCTCATTCATCCATCCTACAAGCATTTATTGAGTTGTCTGCATTTTCTAGACTGTTGAGAACTTGAAAGGAACACCCAGACATGTGGACAGAGAGTTGTAATTCCATTCATTATAACTTAAGTACAGAAACTCAGGGGTCACGGGAACAAGACGACTGGGCATTGAAGAGTGGGCACACAATTTAGTCAATGTGACAACCAGACCAACAGTTAATTGGCATGCCATTCATATGGTTAGGTTATATTTCCATCAAAATATGACTTTTGACCCTACCCAGAGAAACAGAGATGCCTGAGATAGAGACAGAGATGATGACGTGGAGTGATGAAGCGGCTGGAGACTTTGGATCCAGAGAGGGAAAGAGACTGTGGGCAAAAGACTGGGGGGTGGGGTGGGGAGAGTGTAGGGGCCGGGTTTCAAGGATATACCCTTTGGTTGGTTGATGATGCATGGAGAGGATTGGAACCATGGCAATGAAATGATATATGATGGAATGAATGTAAAACTAAAGTTCTCTCATATAAACTATCATATAATTCACAATAAAACATTAAAAAAATATATGACTTTGGTTTCAAAGTTTTTAAACTGAGAATATGCCCAATGGAGTATCTTGTCTTGGAGTATCGCTCTTTGTTTTAGATATCTTCGCCTGCTTCAAAACATATCGACTCCTTTTCAAAACTAACCCCATCTTAGAAACTTCTGAAACTGTAGTTCATCCAGATGGAAATAAAATATATTGAGACAGAATTCTAAACAATGTTTTAGAACCTGATTTTATTTAAATATAAAAATAAATGGTGGACTACCAAAAAATACAAGTACAGCTAGAATTCTCCTAAGAAGTCAAGATGGAGAAATTTAATCTTACATTCTGTGGCCAGATTATCAGAAGAAGAACATCATGTTTGGTAAAGCAGAGGATCAGAGAAAAAGACGATGACTCTCCCCTGGATGGGACTGACACAGTGGCTTCAAGAATGGGCTTAACCAGCAATGACTGGGAGAGTAACACAGGACCAGGCACCGTTTCATTTAGGACTAGCAACCGCCACCACTACAGCCTGATTTTGTCACCTTGTGTGGTTTTAATATGTTGCTTGGACAGAGGTGTGTTGAAACTAGTCCATATCAATTTGCAAGGTGTGAATTGTTAAACATTCAGAGATTTTGCAAGCTGGTTGAAATCATTGATAGATTCAAATTGGCCTTGTAAGAGTATTTATCCCATGGAAAATAGTAAATACTTCACATCAGGGCTTTTTTATCCAGAGAGCTAGTTTATAACAGTCCACCACTGGGTAGAATTGAGGTACTGATATCAGTCAACAGAATACATCAAAACTAGTTTTTCTAAGAAAGTGTATAGTGATGCATGGTCATTAAATAGTACACCAATCATCCTGAAATTCTGTTTGCCATGTTTGTGTATTTGCATACAATTATATGAATTATAAGGAGCTCTGGTAGTGTAGTGGTTATGAATC
>NW_006408676.1:4383741-4401884 GCF_000296735.1 Chrysochloris asiatica | reverse complement strand
GTGGGAGAAAGATGAGGCTTTCTGCTCCTGTAAAGATTTACAGCCTCGGAAACCCTGTACAGGGTCGCTATGAGTCGGAACCGACTTCACAGCACATAACATCAACAACATATGACTTATTTTATAATTTAAAGGTATTTATGTTTTTACTTAACTACATCTATTTTAAAGGAACTCAGGCACATACTCACAGTTGTGAGGTTAATTAGGGAAGTTTACAGGTTACAATTCAGGACTAGAAATGCTCAGGGTATGGTTCTTTAGTTAGTATAGATCTTCCCAGTCATTTCCACAGGGAGGCATCTCTCTGGTCCTTGGCCTCTTAACCATGGGCCCCTTGTCCTCTGCCCTGCTCCAGTGATGTTATAAAGTTCTTTTATGTCTGATGTTAAGTGTCCAAAGGACACTCCACTCTGCTATAAACCTCCATCTGAAGCCTCTTGATTCTAGCTCTGTGACTCGGCAAACCTAGCTCCCCTATTAAGTGTCTGAAGGAACCCTACTCCACAAGTGAATCTTCTTCCCAAAGACACTCAGTTTGACTTGCTCTGTGGACTGTGAAGTCTACCACTCTGTCTGATGCACCAGCTCATTGTTCTGATGCTGATTCTCTGCCACTCCTCTGCTATCACAGCTCTGTGGGCCAGTGGGATTCAATGCACAGAGATCTTGGGGTCCAAAGGAGGTGCTCCACTCCTGGTTCTTCTTCATTGTTGGTAGTGAGATCCCCTGTTTCTCTGAGATGGCTCATTTTATTATACTCACATTAAAGTTCCAAGCTATTTTACCATCACAATTAACCTGTTAACAATCCCTCACAGTGGAATCATCTAATCCTATCAACATCTTCTCCCATCTGTTTTAAAAGAAAAAGATAATGTTTGGTGGAAGTTACGAAGACTTTAAATAGAAGAGCCATAGGAAGTAATTTACTGCACTGCAAGTCTTCAGGATTTTTTCCATAAAGAATAAAAATAATGAAGTTTATGGAGCCTCTTCTATGAACCTGTCATTACTCCATTACATTACATTATATATTTGTATGTATGTATGATTACATATAAATACAACTGCATTAATGATACTAATTAATTTAATCATTTAAAATCCTGTCTGATTTATTCTATCCTGATGTTACAGTTAAGAAAACTGAGGTACAGAGTTCAAGTAATTTAGCCAAAGATGATAGCAAAGCCAGGCTCATACACCAAGTTATTGAATCTGTGCTCTTTATCATCTGACTTCACCGCCACAACCAGTGACATGTATCAAAACTAAAAATGTGTACGATGCAAAGAGTGCTCCAGTAACATTAAATATCGGAAGCTATCTTATAGCACTAAAAGCAATATGCATGCAGATATATTTATATTTACAGTTTTAGTAGCAAAAATTATTATTTACAACTATGGGAATGGTTGAATATGTTATGTTCTATGTAGACCATGAAATACTATGTAATCTTTAAAAATAATCATTTCAAACTCTGCCAGATTGTTTCTGTAGGATATCATTGGATAACACTAAGAAGAAACAGACACAACGAAAATACAGTAATGGCATTTTGACAAAATATCTTTTGTTAATATTCTTTCTAATGCCAGTCATAAATGTGATAACCATGAAAATACTTACTCTTCTCATAAGTGCTATTTATTATAATTTGCATTTCCCTGTGACTGTGAACTTGTTCCCATAGAGTTTACTTTTACCATTTGAAGTTATATTAATAATTCTTTACAAATCCTGTTTATTTTTGTTCTCCCCCCCCCCTTTGCTTTAGTAATCACCTCTTTTTAATTTCCAAAAGTTCTGTTTTGTTGTTTCTTAATGAATAGCCTCTTGGTTGTAAATTATTTTTCATAAATCTTTTGTTTGACTTTTTGATGTTTTATAAAAGTTTAAAAATTTTTATGTAGTCTGCTCATTTTGGGAACTTCTGGTATGGTGCTGTAGGATCAGCCCTGGACTTTGAACCATAAGGTCATCAATTCAAACCCACCAGCTGCTCCTTGGAAACCCTACACAGGGTTGCTGTGAGTCGGAACTGACTCGACAGTACTTAGAAACAGCAAATCAGTTGTGGATGTGTAAGTTACATGACATCCTTGTACAATGAACCATTTTAAAGTATACAGTTCAGTAGCATTTAGTGAATTCACAATGTTGCGTACCTCTCCAGGGTCATGCATTTTTTGTCATCCCAGAAAAGTATCTGTATTCTCAAAGTGGTGGTGGTTGTGAGCCACTGAGTTAGTTCCCACTCACAAAGACCCTGTGTAGGTTTTCTGAAGCTATAAATCTTCATAGGAGAAGAACGTCTCTTCTTTTTCTGGAGGAGCAACTGGTAGATCTGAACTACTGACCTTGCAATTAGCAACCCAATTCATAATCTACTAAACTCTCAGGGCTCTAAGTAGGCAAACCACTAATCTGCTTGCTATCTCTCTAGATTTTCCTATTGTAGATGTTGTTGTTGTTGTTAAGTACCATGGAGTCGGTTCTGACTCATAGTGTCCCTGTATAGTTTCTGAGGCTGCACATCTTTAGGGGAGCAGAAAGTGTCATCTTTCTTCCACGGAACAGCTAATAGTGTTGAACTACTGACCTTGAGGTTAGCAGCCCGATTCATAACTACTATGCTACCAGAGATATTTCATATAAAAGAAATTATACAACAAGTGACTCTTTTCTGTCTGCCTTAGTTCCTTTAGTATAATTTTTTTTTTTTTCAGATTTCAGATGTATATTGCTATAACTCTTATTTATTCTTGAAAGTGTATATGGGGGTAAAACATACATATAACAAGTATATTCAATTCCAACAATCTCATGTACAATTCCGGGGCATCATTTATGCTCATTCTGTTGTTCAACCCTGTTGAAGAGAAGCACCTGTATCACACTTAATTAGAAATAAAAACAAAGACTTATATTGTGGAAAGAGTTTCACGAAATGGGAGTGATTTTAACAACTTAATAGGATGTCACTGTGTTCCAGTTTGCAAGGAGAATACTGAGGTTTTGATCAGATTGTAGACAGTAGGGGTAAGAGAGACGAGGTACAAGGAAATGAAAAGAAAGTTACATGGGGTCATCAAGCTACAAACTTTAAAAAACATTTATCTCTCATCTATTAATTTCTAACCTCTTGGAACACGTTTTACTAAGACAGTCTTTTTAACTTAAGCAAGTCTATTTGTTAGTATTCTAAAGAACAAGTGAGTTAGTTTTCTGTATGTTTGCCTGTCCCTTTTATCTTAGGCAATGTATGTTGTTAAGTGTTGTCGAATGGGTTCTCATAGCAACGCTGTTTAGAGTTTGCAGGGAGAGACTGATGTGTTTGAACCGCCAGCTTTGTAATTTAAACTGGCCTTGTTGTCCAGTGCTTTATCCCACAGGACCACATCAGGACTCCTTTACAGATATACAAAGAGTCAGTAGAAATGGGGCAAAGGTTTCTGTGAGTGAATAAATCTGATTTTAGAGAGTCAGTAAATGAGATTAAGAATTGGTTAATTGGTTTGCTTAACAGCCTCTTCTGTCTCCCATAGAGCAGTGGGTTTGACTTCTGACCTTGTGGTTAGTAGTACAGTGCTTATCCTACAGTACCACCAGGGCTCCATAAGCAATTCCTCTCACAAGCTAAAAATATCCTGACCCTTACTCCTTTTGTGTACGAGCAGTTAAACTTTGACAAGAAGCTCAATTGCCTGTAGTAGCAATGAACATTTCAAGCCTAGCTACAACTTGATTTTCAAATGGAATTTTGTTTAGAATCCAGCCAGCTATTTTTTATTCATGCCAAGAATATTGGGTTTTGAGTTCTAATATCCCTCCATACGGAGTCTCAGTGTGGTGCTGCAGGTTAATGCTCTGAACTGAGTTTGAATCGCAAGGAGTTGAACCAACTGTTCTTTAGAAACCCTATACCAGATCACTGTGAATTAGAACGAAGTAGATGGTACAACAATAACCCCTCTGTACACGGCTTCCCCCTTTGATCAAACCTCCACCAGGGGACACAGATAAACCACAAAAAAGAGGTGGTGGTGGCTGTGTGCCATTGGAGTCGGTTTCGACTCACAGCGACCCTGTACAGGGTTTCCGAGGCTGTCAATCTTTCTCCCGCAGAACAGCTGGTAGTTTCAAACTGCTGACCTTGCGGCTCACAGCCCGATTCATAACCACTACGCTACCAGAGCTCCTTCCAAAAAAAGTTAACATCTCTTTAAGGACAGTATCTAAGAAATGATTGTTTTGTTTCACTTTTAAGATCCCAGATGCCAGCTCTGTCATCAGAGGTGACAGGGCACCAGAAATTTTTTCTAAGACTTCAGACATTAGCTCTGTTATTACAAAGGTGAAACTATAAGGTAAACGCTAGTTTCACCTTGCTATAATTTTGGCTTCATCTTAAATGGTCAGGGTAAGTGTTAAACAAGGTCACAGGAGAGAAATAACTTGGCATCCCTAAAAAGATCTGGTCCCAGATCGAGAATTCACTTTCCTTTGAAAATTTACTTTTCTCTAAATACTTTGTTTGTAGCATGGCTAGAAGTCTCCAGGGTTGGCAGTGGTGATGAGAAACACAGTACATAATACATTTAACGAACTCTTATCATAACAATTACAATGTTTAGAAAAAGAAATCAGCTAGTAGAAAGGAGCATATTTTATATCCCATGCCCTGTGATAACCAGCTGAAAGTACCAAGAAGAAAAGAATGATCCTGGGAGGAATGATACATAGTCAGAAGTCCTTTAGGTTTCTTCTGTAGATACTTTGTTTCAAGTCTCTGGAGGTACTTATCTTTGATGATGTTAGTAATAGAATAGACCCGATTTTACTGAGTTACAAGAAAACTCAGGGCAATTTGGTTATCTAAGATAATTTGGGCAAGAAATTCTAATGATTTTTGTTGAATTGTCATTCCATTAGCAACACTATTAGTAATTTGAGCCATTGTGGCAGAGTGATTGTGAATAGGTCTTTTAAGTTCAACATCCCATAAGAGGGAACAAAAGGCACAGAGGAATGACCAGTCTCATTTGGTTCTATTAGCAATGGCATTGCCTGAGAGGACAGTTTCTCTTCTCATCTATATATATATATGAGCTTCAAGTCTATGGTACTCCGCTATTGCATGAATAGATATGGGAATTCCAAGAGTCTCTAATGACTCTAAACATAGCAAAGCCTTAGTATCAGGTCAATCATCTGACTTTTTTCTTAAATACAAGAGTACTTCATAGAGTTCATGGAAAAGTAGAATTAAAACAGAAGAAGAAATATAAACTATTTTTCAACATAATTTATATATGTCTATCAAAGTCTGTACAGGGTCTCTATGGGTCGGAACCGACTCTACGGCACTTAACAACAACAACAAATCGAAGTCAATAACCTCATATGGATGTGAAAGCTGGACAGTGAATAAGGAAGACCATAGAAGAATTGAAGCCTTTGAGTTGTGGTGTTGGAGGAGAATACTGAAAGTGCCATGGACTGCCAAAAGAACCAATAGATCTATTTTGGAAGAAGTGCAGCCAGAGTGCTCCTTGGAAGCCAGGATGGCCAAGCTTCGTCTCTCATACTTTGGACATATTGTCAGGAGAGAACAGTCATTCGAGAAGGATACCATGCTGGGTAAGATGGAGGGTCAGAGAAAAAGAGGAAGACCCCCAACGAGATGGATCAGCCAGGTGGCATCACTGATGGCGTCAAGTGAGGCAGCAGTAGTATGGTTGGCCCAGGATAGGACATTGTTTCGTTCTGCTGTGCATGGGATCACTATGAGTCGGTTCCGACTCGATGGCACCTGACAACAACAACAATCAAGGTCAAGACACTTTTGTAAGCATGATACTAGCCAATTTACTCCATCCCTAAAGAACTGAGGGTCCTGGGAATTTGACCATGCCAGTGTAGTCGTTTTGTACTTTAGTCACTGAAGAAAAATGAGTGCTTTGTAAAGATGTTTTATGATTAGTAAACAAAATAGGTCACACGGAGGCAAATCAGGACTAAGATGAATGTCTGATAACGTCCCATTGAAACTCAACCAAAATTATCTTTATTCAATGGAGGAATGAGTAGAAGAATTGTTATGGAGGAGAAGGATCCTCTAATGAAGATTTCCCTGGCATTTTTCTGCTGCAGTATTGGCTAACTTTCTCAAAACATTCTCAGAAAAAGTAGATGTTAATGTTTTATGGCCCTCCAGAAAGTCAACAAGCAAAATGTACTGGAAAACAAACAAACAAACAAACAAAACAAAATTGTTGCCTTTATCTTTGTTTTTGACTGGTCCACTTTTGCTTTGAGTAGATCACTTCCACCACTTGGTAGCCTTTGCTTTGATTATTCTTTATCTGCAGGCTCATCCTGGTAAAGCCATGTTCCATCTCTTGCTCTAATTCTTTGAAGAAATGCTTCAGGATCTTGATCCCACTTATTTAAATTTTGTTTTGAAAGCTTTGCTCTTGTCTGCAGCTATTTGGGCACCCACTGAGTGGCAAATTTGCCCAACTTGAATTTTTCAGGCAGAATTGTGTAAAGTGAACCGACTGAGATGTCTGTAGTGCTGGCCATTGTTTCTGCTGTTAATCATCAGTTTTCTTCATTTATGGCATCAACAAGACTAATTGTTTCTTGGCAAATTGGTGTAGCTGGTCTGCTGCTGCTGGCTTCATCTTCAACATCATCTTGTCCAGTATTAAAATTAATTATCCATTTGGGAACTGCTGATTTCTTTGGGACATTGTTCCCATAAAATTTTGTAAAGCATCATTGATTTCATCCTTCTTCCACCCATTCTTCACCATAGATCAGATGCTTGTTCTTGCTTTAATTCTAGCAGAATTTATGTTGCTCTGATAGGGTATCTTTTAAAACTAATGCCTTATCCTTTATTCCTCAAACTAGGTCCTATTTAAACATGTTATAGCAAGTTGTTAATAAATGTCATAGAGTCGGTTCCAACTCATAGTGATCCTGTATACAGTTTCCAAGGCTTTAAATCTTCATGGGAGCCGAAAGCCTTGTCTTTCTCCAGTGGAGCATCTGGTGGGCTTGAACCTCTGATCATTTGGTTCCTGGTCCAGTGCTTATTGTGTGGACCCACCATGCTCCCCCTATAACAAGTTGTTGTTGTTAAGGCCGTTGAGTTGGTTCTGACCCAGAGCAACCCTGTATAGGGTTTCCAAGAGCTTGAACCACTGACCTTGCAGTTCAGACTGCCATTGCAGTCCAATGCATTAACCTACAGCACCACACCAGGACTCCTATAACAAGTTAGTACAAGTTTCTTTTGATCCAAATATTTTTTTAATCCATGTATATATTTTTTTCTCTTATATGTTTTTTCCACAGACTTTCTGAGGACTCCTTGTAAATTAATCTATAAATATATGGAGTATGTAACATACTTACTCTGGTTTAAATATTAGGAAATGGAACAGATTGGTTGGCTCTTTCAAGTTAATCTACAATTAATGAATCATCACAAATTACTAATTCTCTAAATTTTAGGGAATCCCAGTGTCAGGCACAAATGAAGAACATTTTGATCATTTCTATAACATTGATTTTGTTATCATAGAATAGCATTGAGTATCATTAATAAAAGGACTGCATGATACAGAGATAATAAGACATTCTAAAGAAGCATTAGTGATTATTTTAATAAACAGAAAAATAATACAAAATTTTTAATAAAGATTAAGTAATGTAGAGAAATTAACGAGTATAAGACATTTCCTTTTTCCAGTAATTTGCTATGAGAAGAACTTAAATTAGTAACAGAAGGCCATTTCAGAAAGCTATAAGTATTAAGCAAATATACTGGTATGGAAAATAAAAAGGTTTAACTTCTGGATTAGGGTTAAAAATAGTTAATGATACTTAGTCTACTAAGAAATAATTCCACAAGTAATACAAAATTAGTCAAAATCAGTCAAATACTAAGAGTTAAGAAACAGAGGTCAGAGGCTTGCATGCAATTTAATGCCCAAATCAGCTGTATGCCTTTGAAACTGTTTGCCTCCAGCCAAGGGAACATTTCCTCAGTCTGAGTTTTAAATCTCCAGCTGGTTGATGGGTCCAAATAGGAACTTTGGTTTATGCTCTAATATTTTAACTGTGATAAATGAATCTAAGGGTTAATTCCTTTTAGCTTTACTGTGCATGGATTCTTCACCATGCACAGTATATACCTTTAAAAGGATGAAATAAGTTAACTTCCAGCGACACTCTAAATAATTTTTTAGTTGATGTTTCTTCCAATAAACATAATTTCCTTAATTTAATATTAAGTACATTGTGAGATCATTGTCTCTGGTCTTTAAAGGCTTCTTTAACCAATGAAAATATTGTTGTATAGTATTGGATTAAGGATTTATATTTTTAATATAAATATTTTAGGAATTTTGTTGGACTAATGTTAGTGTTAATATAAGCATTTTAGGGGAGGTCCATGGTCCTTCTGGTAATACTTCTGTATAGGGTCATAGTCCATTTTAGTTAAAGTTTTTAATTAATTAGCAAAGTAAAACGTATCCATAGATGACAGTTTGAAATGTCTATAGTTAACTTATTACATTGTTGTTGTTGTTGTTGTTAAGTGCTATTGAGTAGGTTCCAGCTCATAGCTGCCCTCAATGGCAGGATTTCAAATCCTTCCTGTCTGTAAATTAGGGCTGCCATAGATGCACATCAGAGAAATTGATTGTTGATGGTTGGGAGAGAAACAGGGCATGGTTACACAGGCTGTTGCTGGAAGGCTTGTCCGGAGTGATTTATTGTATTAATGGGAATAGGATATACCCTTGGGTTAGCAGCGTTTGTCTGTGAAAAGCTTCAAGTTCTTTTGGTAACAAAAGAGTTTAGTAAGTTTAATATGCAAGACCCAAATATAAATAAGTCATATAGTAAGGAAGGGTCCCAGCTGTGAATTTAGCAAGTTACAGAGGGGAGATCGGTTTTTATTTATGACCATAAATCGTGGGTGAAAACATTTCTCTGTTCTTGTAGCCACTTGCTGTTTGTTTTCTAGGATGTGCTGTACTTTGAGTTCAATTTATCGTGTTACATTAATGTAAGTGCAGTAGGTTGTACTTGCAATGGCACAGACCCCGCCCTCTTTGATCAGTAGATAGTCAAGGGCTACGTGATGGTCCATGGTTATATTAACCAATAATGACTCTAATGATTTTTTAATGGTTCTCAGTCATTATCCAGAATACCTCCCCAGTTCCTTCACCATTGCTGAAACATTTTGGATGGCTACATGGTCATTTGGAGTTAGAGCGCAAGGTCAGCTGAACCAAAGGGCCAGCAGTTTAAGCTTACCAGCTGCTCCTCAGAAATCCTATCCAAGGTCACTCACTGTAAGTCGGATCCAATTCTATGACATTTAACAACAACATGGTTATTCATAATTCTGTATGCAATGGATCTGGCAGCCACTAGAGCAGTTATACCCAGAATTAGGAAAGTGAGAAATTTTCTTCTTCTTTGGAGAGGTATATCAGAGGAAGTTGAGAAAGTGGCACATCACAGATCTGGGTCTATTCGGAAATTCCATTATATAGGGGTATCAAAACCTAGAGTACAGGTTCCCTATGATTGAGTTGCATTTAGACCCGTGTCTACTGAAAAATGAATAAACTCACTGGCCATGTCCACAGTAACCCAAGGTTCCTTGTGAGAGATCTGAATGATGTGTGTAGGAGCTGTTGCCGTCCCTGGGTCCCATCAATCCTTGGGTTCTTCAGGGGCCAGGACTTGTGACTTTCATGGCACTCCTTGAAGAATGTTGGGAAGTCACACACCCAATGTCCAGACTTGCTGCGTAGAAGGCATGGTGTTTTAGAGACGAGTTGCTTTTCCATCAACGTGCAGCATTTCCAGCGATGGTGTCCAGGATTTCTACAACAGAAGCAATTGTTGTCCATCTTCTTGCCTGGGTTGGAAGAGGTAGTTTGGTTTTGAGCTGTTAAAACTGCCACAAGAAGCTTTACCTTTTAGTGGTTCCTCCCTGTCACCTTCATATCCCAACTGTTGTAGACAGCAGTGGTTACCTCTAACAATTGAGATGGGAGAGTTTGGGGGCTTAATGCTAGATTTTGTAATTTTCTGCAAATATCAGGATTTCACTGGTTGATAAAAGCAGTATTTACAACTACAGAACGTCAGTATTTATAACTACAGTAGTTTTAGATGAACTTGGGTCTAGATTAGTGTACCTAATGACAGTCTTAAAAGAGGACTGGGTTTTCATCCTTCCTTTGAATGACTTCTATTAATTTAGAAGAGCTGACAGACTTAATTAATCTGGATCTGCTTCATTCTTCCTAGGAGCCAGCGTATCTTTTGGTCTCTTGCAGAAATTCCTGTTTGTCCCTGTTTGTAATTCCACACGGGAGCTACACTGGGGACTGCCACATTCCCAAATGGTAATATCTGTTGGTAAACATGTAAATTATGTCCGTGTCTTTAGTCCTAGAGAGGACCACTAGGACTAACCACCAGGTTAGTTCAAAAGTCAAAGCTAATTGCTTACACTTTTCAATGAATTTAGTGGAATTTTCTGACAAGCTCCCTAGCTTCTCCTTCCATTGCTTCAAATCTGTCATAGAGAATGGTAGATGGCTCACCAGCTCCTGAAACTTCTTGCAAAGATAAGAGACTAGAAAGAAGTGAGTTGTATGGGGAGAGGCACTGGGACACAATTTTGGCTTCTTATATTCTTCAATTTAATTACCACTGTCAGTGGCTTTTTTAGGAGATTTGTGTCTACATAACCTTTACATATTTCTAGGTCTTCTCTGAGGGCCATAAAGGCTTGATCATAGGAAACCTCTGACCCCTTTCCTTCCCTCCTACAAAATATGTCTAATTGTAAAAGGGTGTTGTAGTTTAAGCTTTCATTTGCAGGCCATTTCTCTTAGTCCCCCCAGGGTATACTGGGGCCAAGCAATATTATTGGACAATATTAATTTATTATTCACAGGCTGTCAAAATTAAGGCTCTTCCAATTTCTTAATAGGCATATCAAAGGGAAGTTTTCTGGAATAGGTGGTATTTGTCCGATGCTACTTAAAGAGAGAAAGAGTTTTTGTGTAGGGCATCCCCTTTCTCAGAACTCTTATGTGGTACTATTAGTAGTTTCTCCAGGAGTATATTAGTTGCATTTACATGTCAGGTGGTCTGTGAAAGCTCCGGATTCAAAACCAGGCAAATTTTCAAAGCAGCAGTTACCATGGCAGTCAAGAGAGTCAGGGGAAGTAACCTGGAAGTTCAGGATGTATGCAAATGGTTCACAGGTATTGGCAACAACATTGTCACAGCATCCTCATTCAGTCCTACTGTCCCTCCAAATTGGCAGGATATAGGCCTAATGTGCATACAAAAGGAGCAAGACACAGATCTAACTAAGCAAGCAAGCAAGTTATTTTAATAAAGAATGCATAGACATTCTCATGAAGAAGAGACTGGGCTTCCACCTTGCCAGTGAGGGGAAGCATCAAGTGAGTTCCAGGTTTCACTTTTTATACTATTTTCCTTAGGGTGGGGTCTGGGTTGCCTGATTCCTATGTTTTCCTATCATAATTTAGGGCCCACAATTGGTCATTTCTCCTTGGGGCTAATGTACTTCTTTCTAATTACATCAGTCTATTATAATTATATTTATTAGTTAACCATATTGCTAAGTTATTATAGTTGTATTGGTAGTGTAGTGGATTACTAGATGCGTTGCTAACCATGAGGTCAGCAGTTCGAATCTACCAGCTGCTCTATGGGAGGAAAATGAGGCTTTCTGCTCCCATAAGTATTTATGACCTCAGAAACTCTATACATGACCCTATACAGCTATGAGTCGGACCAACTCCATGGCATATAGCCACCACCAGCTTCTTAGTCACATCAGATCAGTGCTATTTTTCTTTGGGCATGTCTGATTTTAGTGAATGTCCCTGTTCTGTTTTTCTTTTTACTAGAATCTCCTGACAGATCAGGTCATTTCCTTTGTGGTTGAGCTGGGGTTAGCCTCCTTTCCCAGTTCTATCTACCATTATAGATAGAAGGAAAATGATAGAATGATAGAAAAAGCAGCATATGAAATCAAGAAAAGTGCCAACAAAACTTCAGAAAAATTCAGGAAAATGCTACAAGAACAAACTGAACTAATAAATGAAAACATAGAAGTAATACAAAAATAGCAAATTGAAAAGGAGAAGATTAATACTAATATTTGAGAAATAGATAATATATTGAAGGGGCAAAGAAGCAGAACTGAATCAATGGAAGGTTGAATTGATGAGCCTGAAGATAGATTGCTCAATATTCATTGGCTAAAGGAGAAATCAGGAAAAATAACAAAAAATCAGAAGAAAGCCCAATAATTAAGTGGGACACCATCAAGAATAATAATTTATAATAATACTTTGTATCCCAGAACTGGAAGGGACAAAACCCAAAAATTACAGAGAAAATTGTCTAAGAGCTGTTGGAAGAAAACTTCCCTAGCATCATGAAAGACAAGAAGATAGGTATTCAAGAAACTGAACAAACTTAAAACACCAAGACATGTTACAATCCAACTCTCTAAAGCCAAAGACAAGGAAATAATCCTGATAATAGTTTAGAAAAAATGAAATTTTATCTACAAAAGAGAATTAATAAGATGAAGTTCTGATTTCTCAGCAGAACCTGAGAAGACATTAGTATGAAACATCTAAAACTCTGAAAGAAAAGCACTGCCCACCAAGAAGCATATACCCTGTAAAATTGCCCCTCAAATATGATGGTGATATTAGGACATTTCCAGATAAACAGAAATTAAACGAATTTGTAAAAACCAGGTCAACATATATATATTTATATAAAGTCTTTATTGTGAATTGTGTGATAGTTTACATGGGAGAACATCAGTTTTACACTCATCATTTCATTACATTAATTACAATCTCATCTGTGCATCATCATTCAACAGTATTTGCTTCTATTCCCTCTGTTTTGTTTTTGTTTTTATTTGGGGGGGGAGGGGTGTATGCAAAAATACTCAGTAATATATAATCATTTAAACAATCAAAGGTCACATTCTGCAAGCCCGCCTCCTGGCTACCACACCTGGCCTCCAGCATACAGCGTTTCTCTTTTTTTAACAAAAGGTTTTATTGTGAATTATGTGATAGTTTACATGGGAGAACATTAGCTTTATAGTCATCCTATCATTTATCGTTTAATTGCCATGGTTACAATCCCCTTTATGCATCAGCAACCAACTAAATGGTATATATATATACCTTGGAAGCCTGCTCCCCGGTCATCAGCACACAGTTCCTCTCCCTCTCTGGGTCTAAATTCCCCAGCCACTCATCTCTCCACGTCATCATCTCTGCCTCCATCTCTGGCATCACTGCTTCTCTGGGTAGGGTTCCACTCTTCACTCTTCATCCTTGATGGCCCCAGGGACCTCCACTCCTAGACTGCAAAGTCAGTCACTCCCCTCTTTTTGCTACAAAATGTCTACCTTTACGTTTCCAACCCTCACAGTCAGTCCTGATAACAATTATTCACTGCATCACAAGAGACCCATACTCATCTCCTTTCATCAGCCCCACCCAGACAGATTGGATACTACTCAGTGGAGATTCTACCTTCTTCCACACTCTCTGGATCTATAACCTTTCTCTTTCCATGAGTCTAGAGTCTCAGCTGCTCTATTTCTCCATGGCCTCATCTCTGTGTCCATCTCTGGTGTCACTGCTTCTTTAGATAGGTTCCCACATTCCACTTGTGCTCTTCTACCTTGATTGTCTTATTCCCCTCTTTTTGTTACAAAAGTTCTACCTTTACAGTTGTGATGATTACAATTAATCATAAAAACAACAATTACTCACTATTGAATCATAAGAATCTTATCCCCATCTCTTTTTACCAGACCCATCTAGACAAGATAAATACTGTTCTGTGGGGATTTTGCCTTTCCCCACTCTAAAACTAATCTGGTTCTTTAAAACTTGTAAGCCAGTCACTTCATGCCTTTATAATTCCCCCTCCCCCATTTTATGTAGCCAATATCTAAGTTGTCCATCCCTATCAACCCTTTATACAGAGGGGATAGCACTGATACTTGATATGAAGACTCCTTTCTTGTCAGTTGGTATGTTGAGCTACTACATCCATAAGTATAGGTCAAGTTCGTCAAATTGTAGCAATTTACCCTTGTTTCCTTTATATATAAAAAAAATGTTTTTTATCTTCCCCTAGTTTGTACAGGGTTGATATGTGTCGGAACTGACTCCACGGCACATAACCACCACAACGAGTTAAGTTCTGATCATCAAATCATTGAAGCTAGGTTGAATGGGTACTATCTACAAGTTTGGGCATTCTTGTGCATCTTCCCTCACTTCATGTCAGCTGGATACTTCACTCTCAGCTTTAGTCTTCCATGACTATGTCCTTGTCCATGGGCTCAGGAGTCCCCAGGTCTCACCACACTTTGGACCAACCAGCCCTTCCTCTTCTCTCTCTCATTTCCATGTCAACAGGAGTCTATGGAACATGGTCAAACTCAGCCCATATCTTCATTGAGGCCTTTCCCCTCGTCCACTTACCAGGAGACCAACATGTTCGCCAGCAAGCTTACATGCCTGCTCATGTGTTCTCTTTAAGTTTCAGTCTTGGAAGGTCAACCTAAATATATATTAAAGGGATTTCTTTGGACAGATAACCAACAATAGACAACAACCTAAGATAAACATGTATAGCATCTCACCGAGAACTCAACCCAGGAATGTTGTTGTTAAGTTCCATCAAGTCAGTTCTGACCCATAGCAACTCTGTGTAGGGTTTCCAATGAGCGACTAGTGAGTTTGAACTGCCTACCTTGGAGTTCAAACTGACCTGCAGTCCAGAGCATTATTCTGTAGTGTCACACCAGTACTACCAACCTAGATATGTTGTTGTTGTATAGAAGTACCTAAAGTAAATCAACAACAAGATAAATTAAGTCTGTTTTATTGTTGTTGTTGATGACTCACCCTGTATAGCAGTGGTGGTAGAAGTGTGCCAAAGAGTTGGTTCCAACTCATTGCAACCCTGTATCAGGCTTCTGAGGCTATAAATCCTTACAGAGCAGAAAGTCTCATATTTCTCCCACAGAGCAACTGGTAGATTTGAACCAAAGTCCAGCTCATAACCCACTATACTAGCAGAGCTCCTTATAGCAGTGGTGAAAAACCTTTTTTCTGCCAAAATTTATAACATCATTCGCAGGCCATACAAAATTGTTGCTGTTGTTAGGTGCCATCAAGTCAGTACTGACTCATAGCGACCCTATGTACAACAGAGTGAAACACTGCCAGGTCCCAGGTCAACCTCACAATTGTTGCCATGCTTGAGCCCAGTTTGCCAATCGTTCTCACTGGGGGTCTTCCTCTTTTTCTCTGACCATCCAGTAGCTGGTCCCTCCTGACAGTATGTCCGAAGTATGAGAGATGCAGTTTGGCCATCCTGGCCTCCAAGGAGCACTCGGGCTTCACTTCTTCCAACACAGATCTGTTGGGTCTTTTGGCAGTCCATGGCACTTTCAGTATTCTCCTGCAGCACCATAATTCAAATGCATCAGTTCTTCTACTGTCTTCCTTATTCACTGCCCAGCTTTCACATGCATATGAGGTTATTGGAAATACCATGGCTTGGGTTTAGGCACACCTTAGTCCTCAAGCTGACATCTTTGCTCTTCAACATACAAAATTATCAACTTAGAATTTACCCTGTTATAGTTGGCCAAACAATTAACTCGATTCAGTGGCACTTAACAGCAACGTGATGACTGGAGTCCTGTTGTGGCACTACAGGTTAATGTGCTGTACTGCAAAGTAGGTTTGAATGACAAGGTCAGCAGTTCAAGCTCACTAGTCACTACTAGGAAACCCTACACCGTCGCTGTGCGTCTCAATAGACTCAATGGCACTTAACAGCAACAAATGTGAGGGCTGGAACTGTGGTTGCCCTGGCAGGGTCACACTAAATGATTTTGAGGACCTTATATGGCGCATTGGAGTCCTGGTATGGCACTGTGGGTTAATGTGCCAGACTGCAAAGCTGTTTGAACTGCAAGGTTAGCAGGTAAAGCTCACCAGCTGCTCCTCAGAAACCCTATCCAGGGTTCCTATGGGTCGTAACCGACTCAATGGCGCTTAACAACAAAAACAACATATAGCATGTGGGCAGGACATTACCTACTCCTGCTGTATAAAATCTGAGAAGCTACTAGTAGTTTTGAACTGCTGACTTTGCATTTAGCAACCCAGTGCTTATGCTACAGAGCCACACCAGGACTCCAAATCAAACCTTCAAGACTGATAACAAGAAACCAGAGATATCAGTTTGCAACAAAAATGAAAACAAATCCACGGAGTACAAAGCGGGAATACTGTAGTTACAGAACTTTTAAATGAAGAGAAATCAAGTAAATGTCAACAAAAAATTCAAAAGCAAACCTAACTGTAACCCTAAAATTAGTGCAAATCCTATTCCTAGCCAAGAACAACCCCTAGCCCAGGCTTTTATTATTGTTAAGTACAGTCCAAATGATTCCAATTCATGTTGTTGTTGTTGTTAGTTGTCATCACGTTGGTACTGACTCATATCTACCCTAGACACAACAGAATGAAACACTGCCCGGTACTGGGCCAACCTCACAATCATTGCTACGTTTGAGCTCATTGTGGCTGCCACTGTGTCAATCCATTTCCTTGGGGGTCTTCCTTTTTTTTCTCTCACCCTCCTCCTTACCCAGCATGACCTCCTTCTCCAGTGACTGGTCTCTCCTGACAATATGTCCAAAGTATGAGAGACAAAGCTTAGCCATCCTGGCATGCAAGGAGCACTCTGGCTGCACTTCTTCCAACACAGATCTATTCATTCTTTTGGCAACCCATGGCACTTTCAATATCCCCTCCAACACCCATATCTCAAAAGAATCAATTCTTCTTTATTCACTGTCTAGCTTTTGCATGCATATGAGGTCATTGAAAATACCATGGCTTGGGTCAGGCACACCTTAGTCTTCAAGCTGACATATTTGCTCTTCAACACTTTAGGCAATTTGCCTAATGCAATACGTTGTCTGATCTGATTTCTTGACTGCTGCTTTCATGAGTGTTGATGGTTGATCCAAGAAGACTGAAGTCTTTTACAACTTCAATATTTTCTCCTTTTATACGGCTGTTGTTTATTGGTCCAGTGGAAAGGATTTTTATTATCTTTACATTGAGGGTCAACCCATAGTAAAGACTGTGTCCTTTGATCTTCATCAGTAAGTATTTTAAGTCCTGTTCACTTTTAAAAAGCTAGGTTGTATCATCTACATATCACAGATTTTTAATGAGTCTCTAATCATGCCATATTTTTCTTCATATATAATCTAGCTTCTTGGATTATTTATTAAGTATGCAGCTTCATAGAGATGCTGTGTAGGTTTTCTGAGGCTTTATTATTATTTCTATTTATGGGAACAGAAAGATTCATTTTTTCTCCTGAATAGTAACCCTATTCCTAACCATGACCCTAATACTGCATGAAACCCTAGGCCTAGCTAAAAACAAAGATACTGTACCCGATTTGACAACATATTTCATATAAGTTGTAATCCATTATATAAACCATGTTAGTAATGTGTTTTCTTTATAAAAAAAACCTACTTGTTTTTGGCTTTGTATGAAAATTTTAAGATTATTAAGAGTTAAGGTTATGAACAACAGTATTTGAGTTATTTAACCAATCATTTTAAAGGTAAAAACTTTTTCTAAAGCCATGAAGTTTGGTTTTAGACTCAGGGATTTCTTTTGAACCCTTGCCTTCATGTGAGATTGCATAAAGAATAAATTTTACTTTAAAAATATGTAATTAAAGAAAATTTTGTTTTTATAACAGCAAGAAACTCAGCTCTCTGCTGTTTGACATTAACGGGTTTTTGTTATATAATCCTTACAAATTAACTTCTTAAATGCTTAGTGGCAGCAAACAAAAACCATTATTTAATCAAATAAACTGTCTATTAACAAGTCTTTTAAATTTCTTGCCTCTGTCATACATTTATATAGTACAATTCTTTAAATGTCAAA
>NW_006408676.1:4355191-4382912 GCF_000296735.1 Chrysochloris asiatica | reverse complement strand
GAGAGAGAGAGAGAGAGAGAGAGAGAGAGAGAGAGAGAGAGAGAGAGAGACAGACAGACAGACAGACAGACAGACAGACAGTATCTTGGTGTGGCTCTGTGCACTAATGTGCTACACTGCAAAATCACTTTAAACAGCAAGGTCAGCAGTTCAAGCTCACCAGCTGCTCCTAGAAACTCTATACAGGGTCTATATGGGTCAGAACTGACTTGATGGCATTTAACAATAACAATGTATATATACATATATATTCTTTCTTTGTTATATAAAAGAGCTTATAAAATTTAATTATAATGTAAGTCAATTTAATAACAGTGAGTAAGACTTAAGCCTCAGGGGGCAGGGGCAGGAGCTGTGGATGCTTGTTAAAGCAAAAAAAATTCTCTAGGTTAACCTAGGTATTTTTGAAAGACAAAAGACATTTTAATTGCATAGCCTACATTTAAGTATCTTTTCTTCATTATTCTTTTAGTACATAACTGCTTTTTCTTCTTAACCCTCCATTTAATTTTCTTTTAACCTTCCTGAAACTTTTTATATCCACCCAAACTTTCTATGCCTCTGCCTGTCTAATTGTGGAACAATCTCTTTTATTTCAGGACAAAATTACTCTTTTCCCTTTAACAAAACACATTCTATATAATACCTAGCTTATGCCACTCATAAAGCTTTTGTTTTTAAAATTTTGTTCTTAAGGTTGCCATTAACACAGAAAACAAAAACAAAACTTCATTATTGAAATGAGTTTATTTATATTCATTCCTGGGACTATTTTATTTATTTATTTTTTAGATGCCCTAAGCCAATTCTGCCTCATAGCATCCATGTATACAACAAAATGAAACTTGATTTGGTCTTATCATTCTCACAATTATTGCTAAGTCTGAACCCATTATTAGGGCCATTTCATTTATGTAAGTGCTTATTTATCATTAAACTAATCAGAGCAAGTTCTTTGATGAAATATTATAATTTAATTTAATAATACCATATGGAGGTAGGAAATTATTATATTTTTATAACCTTGCTTTAAAAGAGCCTTCGGAGAAGCAATTTAGAATAATTTGTCCCTCTTTAAAACCTTGCAGCACATTTTTCTCAAAGTGATCATTGAAACTCTATATTACTTTAATTATATTCAGATTGTAGTATTTTAGAGCATAAACTGTAAACCAGTGTCCTGGTAGGGGAAAATTTAGATTTTTTTGTCAAGGATGTTAAGAATAGATTAAAACTTTTGTCTTTCAGAGTTAAATGAAGTTCTTAAACTATAGGACTCCTTCATGGCAATGATATGAAACCTGGTTTTATTCCTTTTGAACCAAATTCATTTTACTGGTTAGAGACCCAGTCTCTTACTGTAAACATACTAATTTTTCCTAATTAAAAAGTACCCTCAGCATCAATAACAGGATGGACTTTAAAGGGACAGATGGAGTCAGACCACAGTTTTAGCATGTAGCTCCTTATTTCATTTTGTTAATTAGGATAAAATTTTAAAGATTTCCAAACTAGTCACTGATTTTTCAAGCTGTGAAAACTCAAGCTGAAAGAATAAAACATGCATACAACAAAATCCAAATTTGATATTCCTTTTGGTTTCTCAGAGTCATACAAATGCCTGAAAGGGATAGCCATAGGGTTTGAACAATGCATTTTGTTTATACAGTTTGCCTTTTGCAGCAGTTTGCTTTAAGGCTGACACGAAGCCTAGTATTTTTGGTCCTTGCCTTATACCAATTTGTCCTTTCATGGGTGTCTTTCAGCTGGTGATCAAATATCCTGTTTGCTGGAATCTGTGCCCACAGTTTTGTGGCTCATAGACTCTTAAGATTCCTAGATAACAATCAAGTCACAAACATGAGCTGATGTCTTGGCAGTATATCGAAATTCACATGGGAACAAACAGAAGAGAAACAGTCACATAGACAGCAAATTCCATGATAAGAACTCAGGGAGCTTGTACACAAACCAAAAAGCAGGGGTTAGACCTGAGAGGCATTTACTTTGCTGCAATTCCCATATCATCCATAGAGATGGAGGGTCCAAAAATTATAAACACTATCTTGGAAACTGCAGAGGCAAATTCATCTTTGGGTTCCATCCTGGGCACCAAGAAATTGCATAGCCAAAAACCATTCTGATACTCTGCTAGAAGTGAAAAAAAAAAAAAAAAAAAGTTTTATGATGGAAAGTGTTTCACAAATCCGGAGACACTTCAATGTCCCAGATGTAAGTCACAGCATTCCAATTTGCAGAGAGAATAGTGAGGTTTTGATCAAGTTGCAGACACCCAGAGGACATACAAAGAAAGAAGAAAAGAATGTTACAAAGGGTCATCAAGTCACAAACTTTTTTGATATGTTTATCTCTAATCTAATACTAATCTGGAACCTACGCAAACATGTTTTTACTGAAGCATTCTTTTTAACATCAGCATGTGTGTTTGTTAGCATTCTGAAGAACATCTGAGTTCTTTTCCTGTGTGTCTACCTCTCCTTTTTATCTTAAGAAAAGGAGTACTATTACAGCTTTATAATGAGTCACTAGAAACAAGGCAAATGCTTCAATGAGTGAATAAAATCTGATTTGAGAGTCAGTAAATTAGAATAAAAATTGGTTCACTATCTTTTGGAGTTCTGGTGGGGCACTGTAGGGCATCAGTTTGGACATTAAAGTGTCTCTGGTTTTGTGAAACTCTTTCTACCATTTTTACTTGTAGCAGAGTGCCAGAATGGTGTTGCACTATGACATTCCTTGGTGCTCAGTGCGGATCCCAAAGATGAATTGTCCTGTGCAACTTCCAATATTATCAGGCTGGAGAAGCACTGGACAGCTAACCAAAAGGTCGGCGGTTCAAACCCATCGGCTGCTCCTTAGAAACACTATACAGGGTGGCTATGAATTGGAATTTACTAAATGGCACTTAACAGCAACAACATGCCTCTTTGTGGAATCCTGTTATGGCACTGCAGGATAAACATTGTACTGCTAACCACAAAGCAGGCTGTTCAAACCTACCAACTGCTCCATGGAAACCCTATATGGGGTCACTATGAGTCAGAACCAACGAGACAACACTTAACAACAACAACATCAACAGTTGGCTTTACCTCATCTTGGTTACAGAACTATGAGATAATTACAGAGCTTCTTCTTTACTTAACATTATCAATTCTATTTTCTCACCTCACATTGATCAAAGTATTTTTTCCCTAGGACAGACTGCATTAACATTCTTGACAAATATATTTTTAACCAACAATTTCTAGCATGACTGAAAAAAAAAAAACAAAAACCATCATGACCCTTACTCCTTTTATATTATGAGTAGTTAAACTTTGACAAGAAGCTGAATTGCCTCTTCAGACTAGCAGTAAAGATTTCAGGCTTGTGAAAAATTGATTTTAAAATGGAGTGTTGTTTAGATGTGGGCTAGTTATTTTTATTCTTGTCAAGTATCTCCACTCCACATTGTTGTTGTTAAATGCCGTTGACTTGGTTCCAACTCATTTTGTTGTTGTTGTTGTTAAGTGCCGTCGAGTCGGTTTCGACCCATAGCGACCCTGAATAGGGTTTCCGAGGCTGTAAATCTTTACGGGAGCAGATCGCCTCATCTTTCTCCCGCGGAGCAGCTGGTAGTTTCTAACTGCTGACCTTCTGATTCGCAGCCCGATTCGTAACCACTACGCTACCAGGTTTCAACTCATAGAGACCATGTATAGGGTTTCTTAGGAGCTGCTAGTAGGTTTGAACTGCTGATCATGTGGTTCACAGTCCAATGTTTATCCTACAGTGCCACACCAGGAGTGCACATATACCTACATAAACCTCACAACACTTATTTTCAAACTCATCTATCACCCTTTTCAGTTGAAGCTCACTGTTCCATAAGCATTTTGTCTTTCTTTTTATCTCTTTTCTATTCTCCTTTTTGGTAATGGAGATATTTTATGTAAGTGGGATCATTTGATAGTTTTCCTTTTGTAACTGACTTTTTTTCCTCAGCATGATTTCAAGGTTCACCAATGTTATGTTGTTGCTGTTAGGTGTTGTGAAGTCAGCTCTAATTCGTAGTGACTCTAGGCACAACAGGAGGATATACACTGTCTGACCCTTTGCCATACTTACAATTGTTATGATTGAGCCCATTGCTACTGTGTCTGTTTTACCAAGCATGATGTCCTTTCCTGGGGCTGATCCCTCCTGATAACATATCTGAAGTACAAGGGATGACATCTGGCTATCTATCCTGTCTTCTAAGGATCATTCTGGCTGTACTTCTTCCAACAGAGATTTGTTTATTCTTCTGGAAGTCCATGATACGTTTAATATTCTTCTCTAACATTATAATTCAATTGTAGTAATTCTTCTACAATCTTCCTTATTTATTGTCCAACTTTCATGTGCATATGAGGTTTTTGAAAATAACAAGGCTTGGGTCAGTTACACCTTAGCCCTCAAAGTGACACATAGCTGTTTGACACTCTATTTTTATTTTTGAAAATATTTCATTGTGAATTGAGTGAAGATCATCAGTTTTACATTCAGCAAACTTTACACTTTTGTTTCATCTCCATGATTAAAATCCCCTCCATGCAACAATAGTTATCCCACTTCCTCCCTGTGATTTCTATTTCTAGTCTACCCGTCTTCCCATGCCTTCTCAACTTTGTCCTTGGGTGAATGTTGTTGCCCTTTGGATTTTGAATGATTGACCATTCCATGGTGAGTACACCTTGTTGTTATGTGCTGTGGAGTCAGTTCCGACTCATAGCATCCCTGTACAGGGTTTCCAAGGCTGTAAATCTTTATGGGAACAGAAAGCCTCCTATTTTTCCTGTGGAACAGCTGGTAGGTTCGAACTGCTGACCTTGAGATAACCCGATTCGTAACCACTATGCTACCAGAGCTCCTTACTTGTATGCTATTTCCCCTGTATACCTACCTATCCACTGCTTGGATCAGTTTGGTTACAAGAGTGGATTCCTTTCCAGACCTGAAAGGTAGTTGAGGGCCAGTCTCAGGTTCTACCAGTCTCCTCCTGACCAGTAAGTCCATTTAAAAAAAAAAATATATATTTTTAGATTTGTTCCACATTTTCACCCATTCTATCTGGGACCTCCCAATGTGATCCCTTTCAGATCAGTTGGCAGTAGAAGCTGGTCACCAGTCTGTTACACTGGTGTCAGACTCATGAGTCCATTGGACTAATTGATACCAACCCTGCTCTTTTAGCACTTTAAAGAGGTATTGTGCAGCAGATTTGCCTAAAGCAGTAAAGTCATTTGATTTCTTTCTTTGATTGTTGCTTCCATGAGTGTTGAATTCAGTGTGAATTCAAAATGAAGTCTTTGATAACATCAATATTTTATCTCTTTATTATGATACTGTTTGTTGGTCCAGTTGTGAGAATTGTCATTTTCTTTACATTGAGGTATAATCCATACTAAAGGCTGTAGTCTTTGATCTTCATCAGTAAGAATTATAAGTACTCTTTGCATGCCGTGTTATTTTGTACAAATTGTACAAATTGTCATGCCTTTTTATGGATGAATGACATTCCATTGTGTATATATGTATGTGTTTATACATATATATGCGTGTGTGTGTATGTATCACAATTTTTCTATCTAATCTAGTAGTCGTACACAAGTGATGAAAGTGGTCATCCTTATTTTGCTCCTGATCTTAGGGAAGAAGTTTTCACCTTGAATGTGATGTTAACTGTGGACTTTTCATGAATGTCCATTGTTACATTAGGGATTATTTTTGCTATTCCTACTCTTCTGAGTGTGTTTATTTTGAAAAGGTATGAAGTCTTTTCTATGTATTTTTCTTCATTCTATTAACAGGATATAATTAATTGTTTTTCTCATGTGGAATTTCTGAGATAAATCCCACTTGGTCAAAGTGTGCAATTCTTTTAATGTGCTGTTAGATTCTATTTGCTAGTATTTTGCTGAAGATTTTTGTCTATTCATAAGGAAATTGGTCTACACTTTTCTTTATCTTTGGTAACATTATCTAGCTTTAGCATCAGGGTAATTCTGACTTCATAGAATATGTTTGGAAGCACTCCCTCATCTTCTACTTTTGGGGGGAATAATTTGAATAGAATTGGAGTTAATTCTTTAATTTTTTTTGATAGAATTCACCAGTGATGCCTGTTTGTCCTGGGCTTTCTTTTCTTGGGAGGTTTTCAATTACTGATTAAGTCTAATTGTTTATTATAGATCTATTGAGATTTTCTATTTCTTCATGAGTCAGTTTGGTAATTAAATTTGTGTGTTTCAAGGAATCTGTCCATTTTATTTAGATTATTTAATTGGTTGGTGTATGATTATTCATACTATTCTCTTATAATCCTTTTAATTGTGCAAAGTCAGTACACCTACTGATTGCATATCAACTAGTTCATTATCTGACATTTTACACTTACGACAATAGTAAAAACTCTACTATTAGTTCGTGTGTTAATGGCATACAACAGACAGTAAGTAGCAAATGCCAAGGTCCATGACAGGGTCCCTGACCAACAGACCCTATGTATATGTAGAAAGAAAGTTCATATTTCACAATATGAGCTTGGGAGGAGAGAAAGAGTGTGGTGTTCCTAAGTCACCGGGGTGTAGGGTAGGAGCTGGAGTAGGGCCAGCAAAGGCAGGATATTGTCTGGTGGGTCCTGGGTACCAAAAGGAGACTAAGGATAGAACATTGGCAGCCAGTGTCCTTAATGTGGTCCACTCTCAAGGTTGATTGGATCGCAGGACCCTGAATGTGGACCCCGCTTCCAGCTCTGAAGGGTGGCAGGACTAGGCTTGACTATGGTCAGAAGGAACCTTGAGATAGGGTACTCAGTTGTCTGGGGCCTGTGGGATCCCACATCAGCTGATTGCAGCCCCTTATGTTTTCTTGTTTTCCCCTCTGAGTTAACAAAGGGCATGATGGTGAGACAGTTATGAGGGCAGCGATGGAATAAGGAAGTGAGTGACCAGTGTAAGCTGTAGTTTAAGGTGAAAGGCAGAGGCCAGATTTGGCTGTCACCAGGTAGCTCTGAATTGTTGATTTTCATGAAGATCTGGGGAGGTTTCATGGAGGTAGGGGAGGCAGTAATAACAGGTGATCTTAGCAGGGGTTCCATAGGATACTGACCTGTTAAGAGGATGAGGTGATGTAAACATCCTTCATTTTCTCATAATGCCAATTTTTGCATTATGACCTGTTCTTTGAAACTTAACCATATGTATAAATAAGGACTGAGTGTAGTAATACTCCCACATTTGTTTTTGATTTTAGTAATTTGCCTCTTGTTTCTCTCCCCCCCCCAAATTATTATAGCTAAAAGTTGTTAAAATGTTTTCACATAACCAACTTTTGATTAAATTAATTATTTCTATCATTTTCTAGTCTCTATTTTAGTTAGCTTTACTTCTTTCTTATTTTCTTTCTTCTTCTGACTTTAGTTTTAGTGTTCTTTTCTTTGTCTAAGTCATCAAGGCATAAAGTTAGTTTAATTATTTGCAAATTACTCTCCTTTTGTAATGTAGGCATTTACAGAGATACATTTCCCTCTGAGTATTCCTTTGCTGCACCCCATAAATATTGATGTGTTTCATTTTTGTTTTCATTCATCTCAAAATATTTTATTTCCTTAATGAATCCTTCTTTGTTTAAGAATATATTTATTAATTTCTATGTATTTTTAATTTTTACAGTTGTCTTCCTGTTATTGATCTACACCTATATTCTCTTATGTCCTGAGAGTACATTTTGTATCAGTCTTTTAAAATGTACTGATAATTGTTTCATGGCCTAACATAAGGTCTCTCTTGGGAACTGAGGAAGAATGTTTATTCTGCTGTTGTTGGATGTAGTATTTAGATGCAGTTGATTTATAATGTTGTTCAGGTCTTCTATCACCTACTGATATTCTATCTAGGTGTTTTTGTTTTTTTTTCATTATTCAAAGTGGCACATTAGTCTGCAACAATTACTTTAAAATATTCTATTTATCCTTTTAATTATAGAAGTGCTTGCTTCATATCTTTGGTATTCTGTTGCTTGGCGTATTTATATTTATAATCCTGATATTCTTTTTGATGAATTGGCCCTTTTGTAAATATATAATGTCCTTATTTATCTCTCATAACAAGTTTTGGCTTATTAATATAATCAACCCAATTCTCTTTTATTTGTTATTTTATAAAATTATTTCCCCCTTATCCTTTTGTTTTCAACCTTTTTGTGTCTTTGAGCCTAAAGTGAGGTTGAGAGTTATAGTGGAGAACTGTTTGTTGCTACAGTTGTCCATTTGTTGAGTGACTTCTTTATTTTAGAAGATTGTACTTTTAAGGAGTCCTGGTGGTACAGTGGTTAAAGCACTTGGCTGCTAATCAAAGTGTCAGCAGTTTGAACCCACCAATAAGTCTGAAGGAGAAAGATGTGGCAGTCTGCTTCTGGATAGATTCACAGCCTTAGAAACCCTATCCAAGGTCACTGTAAGGTTTGATTTGATAGCAGTAGGGTGGATATAGGGTCATTATGAGTTGGACTTGACTCAATGACAGTGGGCTTTTTAATACATCCTTGTGTATGATCACTGACATATTTCTTCTTTTTCCCTCTTGGGCAACCAATGATAGGTGTCTTTATATGGCTAAATATTAAAATAAAAGAAGAAAAATTGTTTTCTGTCTCTAATTTTTTTTTTTTGTAAGTAGCCACCAGGAAGCTGCTTTAACCCAAAGGATTGAAATGTGGTCAGCCTCTACGGTAGGCCCTCAGTGATCTATCTGTTAAATTCAAAATACAACCCCAACTTTTGGAGGAAAAGTGTTCTAGTAGTCCAACTTTATACCAGCTAGACAAGCAGCAATATGATTGTCATCTAATCACTGCCAAAGGGCTGGTGAGTAGGAGATGGTAGTAGACATGCAAACACATACCAATCTCTTTCTTCCTCAGTCATTCCATTGGACACTTTCAGAAACCAACTAGGCTGTAAAATTCTGACGTAATTTATTCTAACAGTGTTTCTCAAGTCAGTAGTTGGTTTGGTGTCAGAACCAATTCTGAGAGTTTCCTACTCCACCTTCATGCATAATGCCAATTCTCTACTTTAAAGCTTCTGTTTCTTGGGTCAAAAGTGGGGAAGTGATGTAAAACTAAATAGACAGCCCATATAGAACTTTGGCTTGAAGAAACCTTTCCCTTGCAGACTCAGGACTGAAATCCCTCCATTTATGACGTGTCCTAACCCTTACTGTGTAACACCATTAAGCCTCCCCCAGACAACATTGGCTTAGGACACTAACACTTATGCCATTTATGCCCTAATTTTGTGCTTCACACTAAACACTTCAGTCTTTCCAGACAGTTAACCAGCCTACTCCAGTCATTGAATAAGGCTCTGAAATAAGAATTAGAAAAAAAGGAGAAGGTGGCAGAGTTGAGGTATATTAATATATTTATGGTCAGCACCTTCTTGCATTTTATTATCTTAATTAGAGGAGCATTAGGCTATATTTTAAACCTAAATTTTCACTATTATAACAGGATATTTTTGTCCTATTATAACAGGATATTTTTAAAATTCTAGCATATCTTTGAATCAAAGTAGGCTATTAATTTGGTTTTCCTTCCTATTATTTTGACTGTGTGCTTGATTCTCTCCGCCCTGCTTCCTTTTTTGTTATTGTTACTGACTCAATACCTTACTAGTACAATCCTGTGCAAACGTGCTTTCCTTCAGCTGTTTTTATTCACTTACTGTCCAAGCTTGAAACTGTTAATTCACCTTTGACACCCCTTCTGCTAACCCAAACATAAGTTATGCATAAAGTTGAATACAGGCTATGGAGCATCTGCCATACTGGCCTCCATCCACTTTCTCTCCATTTAGGTTCTCTGGGCCTCATCCTGTTCTTCTTTTGCCCAATGACTGTAACTGCATCCAAATTCCTTGATTCGACTCCCAAGTGCCTTTGCTTTTGAACCCTATCTGCTTTCTGATCCAATCTATCCCCATTGACCCTCCACATAATTAGCCATATCTTCATGCAGTAGTGCTGTGGTGGTGATATAAAACAGGAAGGAGACTTATGTCCTATTTTCCATCTAGCCTGTGTTTCTTAATGGAATTGACCATACCCTTTCTTCCTCCTGAAATGTCTTTTCCCCCTTTCTCTAGCAGGATAAACCTAATCATCATTTAAGACCCAATTCGAATGCTAGCTCCTCTATGAAGCTTTCTTAAATTATGATTTCTAGTGAAACTGAATCCTCTTTCTTTGATCCTTGGAATTTTGTAATACCCTAAGACTTACATTGTATCTTAGTGAACTGAGGTTTTTTTAAAAATTTTTTTTTAGTAACTGTACATCTTTGAAGGTAAGGTTAGTATCATAGTCACCTTTGCCCATAGCACATGGAAAGTAGTTAAACCTCAATGTGTTTACTGAATGAATGAAAAGAAAAAAAAGGGAAATGCTTTGTAAACTCAAGCAAGGTTGCTCCCCTAAACCACAGTTAGCTTGTTTGTCATTTATTTATTTAATTCGTTATTTTATGTTTGTTTGCGTATTTATGTAAAATTATATAATATATACCATTAAACTAGCTGTATAATTTACCTTGCAAGTTTTGCTTGTTATAAGAACTTAATGGATTAATGTATGCAAAATGATTTGTACCATACCATATAGTATTGTTGCTATCATTAAGTGCCTTTGAGTGGATTGTGACTCAAAGTGACTGGTATAGGGTTTCCGAGTTGTCTCTGATGGATTTGAACCACTGACTTTGTGGTTAGCAGTACAGTTCTTATCCTACAGAGCCACACCAGGACTCCACTTATTTTTGTGCATTTCCCCCTAGTCGGTTGCAACTCATAGTGATCCTGTATAGGGTTTCCAAGGAGCTGCAGGTAAGTTTCAACCACCGACCTTGTGGTTCAAACTGACCTGACTGTATGGTCCAGTGCTTTATTGCATAGTGCTACACCAAGACTCCAGCACCCCAGTAGGCATCACAAAACAGTAGTTATCATTACCACTAATTGCATTATCATTACTATTTTTGTTAATTTCACTTCTGATTGTAATGTGTACTAATAGAAGAGGAAAGAAAAACTCTTCCTCTGGTAGAAGCTGAGGTTAACCTCTCTACACTTCTTTTGCTGAGCTTCCTTAAGATGTTGATCGTATACCTCCACCGTCTCCCTTACTCAAGAAACAGAAAGAGGGGTAAAGGAAAAAAAGAAAAAGTGAAGATATTGGCATACTCATCCTGAGTCCTGATCCAAACTGGTGACTTTATTAGAGAAAAACATAATAGCTAACATTAATGAGACTCCTAGAAGAAGATAGCGTGGACAGAAAACACTAGGTGAGATGCTGAGGATCTCTTGAACTAAGAGAGTTCATCAGAAATGGGACCTACAGGGGTTTACGCATCTCCAACTAAGCATTATAGCACCTGATCAGTTGACTCTGATTGCTGACTGGTGACAGCTTAATTTACAAGAACGTTGAACAGTAGCAAATTTGAGAATAAACCAAATGTACACTGTACAAGAAAAAAGAACTGTGCTTCTGAACCCCACTGCATATATTCTCTGAAGCTTCACCAAACTGTGATTAGCTGATACCTTAACTGAATAAGCCCTGCTGGTGTGGTGCTGTGAAGAAAGCACTGGACCACAAGGTGTGCGATTCAGACTCACCAGCCACTCCTTGGAAACCCAACATAGGTCGCTATGAGTCGCAGCCACTCAGTGGCACTCAACAACAAAAATCTGAATGAAATGTACTAATAGTAAATATTTAGTGATATGATGAAACTTACTAGGGATCTCATCTTTTTTTTTTTTTTTATGTCTGAACTAACTTGTCTCTTATTTTAATAGAAAATATGTGTATGTGTGTGTGTATATATTTTAATTGTTGCTGTTAAATTCTGACTCATAGTGATCCTGTATAGGGTTTCCAAGGAGTGGTAAGTTTGAACTGCCAACCTTGCTGTCCAAACTGACCTTGTAGTCCTGTGTTTATCTTATCCTACAGCATCACACCAGGACTCTATATTTTAATAGAGAATAAGTAATTACTGGGGAGCACAGTGCCTCCTTACCATAAACCCTGGACTGTGAATCACAAGTTCTGTGGTTTGAGTCCTCCAGTAGCTTCACAGGAGAAAGGTTATGCTTTCTACTCCGGAGAAGATCTAAAGCCTTAGAAACCCTATACAGCACAACTATGAGTGAGAAGAAACTCGACAGACCTCAACAACAACATGTATTTATTGAGTACCTACAGAGAAGGAGCTTTGGTAGCGTAGTGGTTACGAATCGGTCTGCGTACCTTAAGGTCAGTAGTTCGAAACTACCAGCTGTTCCACGGGAGAAAGATGAGGCTTTCTGCTCCCGTAAAGATTTACAGCCTCAGAAACACTGTACAGGGTCGCTATGAATTGGTTCTGATTCCACAGCACATAACCACCACCACCCCAGAGATGTAAGAAAGGGACCCTGGTAGTGTAGTAAGTTATGTGTTGGACTGCTAACCACAGCTCAGCAGTTGAAATCCACCCAGTCACTCCTTTGGAGAAAAATGAGGCTTTCTGCTCCTGTAAAGACTTACAGCCTTGGAAGCCCTGTAGAAAGTTCACTATGACTCGGAACTGACTTGAAAACACATAGCAGTAACATCTATGTAGCTTAGAATTTTCCTTTAGGGAATAATTGTGATTTCCTAATAAATAATCCTTGCTGGTGCCTAACATGATGTCTTTTAAAAGATAAAATTCCTAGTGGTGCAATGGTTTTAGTGACTAAGCTTTCTTGGTATCTCTAAGGTTTCTAGAATTTCCTTGCCTATGGCTACAGTTTTCCTAAATGCCTGCTCCTTGAGGATTCTGGTGGGAAGCCAGGCTGCACAACGGCTGTGAAATCAGACCAGGACTTCTTAATTGAATTACCTTCAGACAAAGAACAGGACTAGCAACGGCCTGAGCATCTGGACGTTCTAAAACAATTTAGTCTTTCTGTAGTACCAGTCTTTGTATTCCTTCTCTGTCCTCTCTTCCTCTGTAACCAAGAGGCATTTAATTACTCTAAAAAGAAAAACAAGCAACAGCCATTATGTTAAGAATGAAACAAGATTTTTAGTTATAAGTTGCTATCAAGTTATCTCCAACTCATGGCGATAACAGAGCCGAACAATACGAGGTCTTGTGCCACCCTCACAACCATTGGTATCATTGAGTCTGCTGTCGGGGGCAATATGTATTTTGAGTGCCTTTCAACTTAAGAAGCTCATTTTCCAGCACTGTATCAATGTTCTGTTGTCATTCATTAGCTAACATTTAGAAGTACACTACCAGGTGTTCTTGGTTGTAGTCTGATCTTCTTGGTTTTAGTCTAGAAATGCCATTGAAGTTTGTCTACCATGGGTGATCTGGTTGGTACTTCAAATACTGGTGGCATACCTTTCAATATCACAAAAACATGCAAGCCACCACAATATGATAGACAGGAGGTAGACAGGATAAGCACTGGATTGCAAGGTCAATTTGAACCCCAAAGTCAGTGGTTCAAACTTAGCAGCCACTCCTTGGAAATCCTAGACAGGATCTCTACGTGTCAGGCCCCGAGTCAATGGACCTTAACAACAACAGTGCCTAATGCCTTTAGACTCTCTGAGATAATCTATCAGCCGACTAGTTTATAATGACTTCGCTGAGAATTTATGATTCCAGAAATTATGTTGTCTCCTTTACACCAATTTTCTAGGAAAACTCTGCCATGCTTTCCAAAAATGCAAAAGTAGGCCTGGCTCTTATAAGTATTGAAAGTGAGAGAGTGAAAAAACAAGATCAAAACCAAGAACGCTTCATTTGAAGCTTCCTCCTTTATCTGCCACTTCCCATCTCACAGAGAGAAGATGTGGTTCTTTTTATCACACCAGGATTGTCCACGTGTTTTCTAACAGTTTCTGAAAAGCCAGACTCCTCCATGTTCTTCTGACAAGTGACAGGGAAAAACTGTTGATTAGAACTCCATCATGTATGATTGAGAGTGCACAGTTCTGTACTCCATTTCTGTACCTACTTTTTCTCTGTCCAGACATAGAGGTCTATACCTATAGATAACTGCTTGCTTGCCATGCTAAGGCTTTTGCTCTTTTTCAATACTGTCTTACAGATCTCTTTTTCTCTCTCATAAAGTGATTCATGTTTGAATTCAGTGTCTGCAGCAACCTCTACAGAGTCCTTTGCAGTAACCCACTCTCTTGCAATATGTTTTATTAAGTACCCTTGAAAGTCTCTGCCTTTGATGAGTAATTTCCTCTTCCAAGAGCCTTTGAGCCATAAACAGACCAATATGGAATTCCCTACATAAACAGAGCTCTGGTAGCATAGTGGTTACGAATCAGGTTGCTATCCTCAGGGTCAGCAGTTCAAAACTACCAGCTGCTCTGCGGGAGAAAGATGAGGCTCTCAGCTCTCATAAATATTTACAGCCTCGGAAACCCTATACAGGGTCGCTATGAGTTGGAACCAACTCCACGGCACATAACAACAACAACAACATAAACAGACCTGATAAGGTCTTTTCAATGCCCTCTTGTCCTCTTCTCCAAGAAGCATAGACCCAGGCTGCTTATATGTCCCATGAAGCTCTTCCTCAAAACACACCGGATCACCTCGACTCCATTAAGTGCGTTGCAGGAAGCGGGCCCTTCTCCTGCTTAATATGGCATTGTGTTGGCAGGTGCAGCAGAAACAAGAAGTGGAAAGGTAATTTAAGGACTGAGAATTGTTTTGAATTCCAGAGGTCCTTTGATAGTGATAGTCAGAGTAATTAAATTAAAGTAGAGCTGTCAACTACAGTTCTTTCTCTTGCTCCTTAAAAATATGTTTTCTTTCTTTTCAGATGCCCTTTTTATGAGCTTGAAAAAGTCCCAATTAGGGAAATCTCTCCTGATTTGGACCTTGGTAAACAGTGTATTCTTTCAGTCTAAGGAGAGAAGAATGATATTTGTTGTTGTTTTTCTTTTCATTCACTGCTACAATTAATCTTGTTAACACTATGTTTTCCAAAAGGTTTCTTGTTTGGTATTCCTGCTCTCCCTTTCTTCTTTCCTTCATCTTTTGTTCTGTCCCTGTTCCTGTTCTTGCTTCATTCCTTTTGGCTGAAGATGTATGTATTTGGCCCAACCCTGGATAGTTTGGATAATGAATAAATAGAGATAATTGTGCAAAACTTTGAAAGTTTCATTCACTTGTAAACTTCTATTTTAGAAGAAACTTTTCATTGAATTATAGCCAAATGTAAAAGAAATGACAGATTCTAAGTGTAAAGTTTAAAGAATCATTATAATTAACATCCTCATATCACCAAAAAAAGATTTGAGCTTACATAGATGTGTTTGTTGTTGTTATGTGCCGTGGAGTCGGTTTCTATTCATAGTGACCCTGTACAGGGTTTCCGAGGCTATAAGTCTTTACGGGAACAGAAAGCCTCATCTTTCTCCCACAGAACAGCTGGTAATTTCGAACTGCTAACCTTGTGGTTTGCAGCCCGATTCGTAACCACTACACTACCAGAGCTCCTTATAGATGTTTTTACTACTTTACAAAACACATTTTAAGGAGCTCTGGTGATGCAGTAGGTTAAGCATGGGATTTCCAACCACAGTGCTGTTGAGTCAAACCTATCAGCTGCTCTGCAGGAAAAAGAAAATGAAGGAGGAATTATACTCTGTTCAGGACAGTCACTATCAGTTGAAATCAGTGGCACCTCTTATGTGCAGAAAAATCTGTGTTATATGAAGATACTCTTTAAGCTGTGCGTGATGACTCATTTGATTCCCTAGTTGTCTCTGGTCAGGAAAGTTGTGTATCTATTGTTGAATGTCATTCCCCATATTTGGGGCTAGTAGCCTGAATCGTGTTGCTTTTACTTGGCTTAAGTTGAGTTCTAACTTTTCCCATAATCCATTTCTTTTCCTTCATCACATCTTTGAAACATCTTTCACAGAGTATTGGACTGCCTTCTGGCATTGTTATTAGGGAAAATTAATAAGCACAGTCATAAAGTGCTTTGACATTCTGAAGTGCTATGGAGCTGCTTAATGATGATAGATAGAATTACGGTGGAACTGTCTGATTCCAGTCACATCTTCAGAGGGGGTCTAGATTGAATTGACAGCTCTAGTAGGTTAAGTGTAAAATATATGAATTGTCAAAAAGATCAGAAATGGGTGGCAACATTGCCAGATTTGCCTCCTCTGCTTTGGTCTTGGTTACCTCAGTGTCCCTTTATTTGTCTGTATGTTCAAGAGTGAGGTGTGGGGATGGGTTAGTAGTTGCCCACTTGGTTTTGGTTACACAAACTTCAGGTGGTTTAGCCAAAGGAGCTGGAATGAATCATTGGTTTTATATCCCTCAACATCTCTGCAATGCTTGGGCAATGAAATCCTGCCATTTTCCTAGAACATGTTAATATTCATGTAGATGTCACAGAGCACTTTATTCTTATTGTTGTTGTCAAGTTGCTTCCAACTCATAGTGACCTGTATGGAGTTTCTGACACTGTAAATCTTTGTGGGAGCGAAATGTTTTGTATTTATCTCCAAGTTCCTCATTGATTCCAAAAACTTTCACTTCTATTTCACTTCAGTAGTACATACTCATGGCTCCATCCTGGAAATTGAAGTTACTTGAAACCTCTTTAAATTTAAACTCTACTCTCTAATATCATCATTTAATGGCCCTTGTTCTTCTACCATACTTGAAACTCCAGTCCCAAAAGCAATGATGAGAAGGCAAGGAGGGCAAGGAAAGCTTGATCACTGGAAACAGAACCAACAGACTGAAACTAATGAGAATACTGAAACATTGTAAAAATTGTAACCAATGGCATGAAAAATTTTATAAAAAAAAATTTCTGTGTGACCTTTCACCTCACATGCAATAAAATATTGTTTTAGAAAAAAAATCTCATCAGTGACCATCTCACCATCCGATCTTCTACCTTCTGGATACTGAACACTGCAGCTGGTATCCTTATAAAGTTTTGGCTTCTAGGATAAACTGAAACCCCTGCATGTTTGCTATTTCTTTATAGTAACTCTTTCCATTGTTAAACACTCCTTTGAAGCTTCCACTTTTCTATTTCTTATTATCAGAAGATGGCCATATCCAAATTCTCAGATGAAATAAGCAGGTATAAATGCTCTCAAATTTTGTGTTCTCTCCCACCTACAGCCATATCTGTATTCTCATCTACCCTTACCCATCTATCTCAGCAAGAAATTACACTCATTCTGCTCAAAGGTAAACTCTATCTCATGCGAACCTTCTTCAATGAATAAGCCCATTCATTAATTTTCAAAAATTACCTATTATTTTCAGAAATGATCTCTTTCAGTGAACAATTTCTTTCAAAGAATCAACATGTTTACGTTGATTCTTCTATTTTTACAGTAGCCATCTCCCTCAACTCTTTATTATTCACAACTAGGCCACCCCTTTCCCTCTTTTCATAATCCCACTAAAAGAAAGTGTAATCTATACACATTATTTTCATTTTCTAACTTCCAAGGCACTCTTTAAGTCTCTGCAGTTTAACTTCTTTACGTTTCTCTCTGTTGTTGTTGTTAGGTGCCATTGAGTTGGTTCCAAATCATAGAAACCCTATACACAGAATGAAACACTGCCACCCCGGGCCTGCACCATACTCGCAATGCTTATGTTTGAACCCCTGTTGCAGTCACTATATCAATCCATCTTATTGGGGGGTCTTGCTGTTTTTCACTGACCCTCCATTTAACCAAGCATGATGTCTTCTCCCTAAACTGGTCCCTCCACACAACATGTCCAAAGTCCCTCTCCGCTCATTCTATGTGTTTAATCATGAAATTATCTAGCAGATATCTGACTTTACACTACTCTGTCATTCACAGTTGATACAACTATTGCTTCTCTTTAAAATTCTTCTTCATGACATGATTTGCAATTGAGAATGTATATTGATCTGTTTATATACAACCAAACATCTCATGGGATTTGATTTCTTGGTTTAAAGGTTTAGGATCGTGGTTTCAAAGAACATCCCAGTTAATATGTTTAGTCTTCTACCTTCTAGTTTGTTGCATAGTGCCTGGGGTCTTAAAAGTTTGCAAGTAGTCATCCAAGACACAGTTAGTCTGTATTCACTGGAGCAATAGAAAAAGAAGTATAAGGAACAGAAGTGGGATATGGAACGTGTGCTTAATTGCCTCCATGAGCAATTAATTGCTTCCTTTGTCATGAGACCACAAGAACTGGGTGGTGCCTGGCTATCATTACTAACAATTTTGAGCAAAGATTCCATAGAATAATTCTGATCAAAAGGAGGAAAATGCATAACAGAATTTCAAATTCTTATGAATTCAAGACTTTCTGGAGAGTGCATGAACCTGAGAAACTATTGCCTTGGGATACTCTTTAAACTTAAATGAAAAACATCCTCTGAAGTCATGTTAAAACTGAACAAGTTTAGCTTGACTAATAAAAAAAGTGTGCCTTGAGCATTGTTTCAGAACTACCTGTATGGAATTAGATTGATAACAAACAGCAAGTTGAAAGTTAGGACCTTAAGGGACAGTGAGTTTGTGTTAATGAGGGAGGAAGAACTTAGAAAAGGAAGGTGAGAATAGTTGCACATCTCAAAAAATGTAATCAGTGTCTCTGTATTGTACATGTAGAAACTATTGAATTGATGTATGTTTAGCTGTGTATAGTCTCAACAACAACAGCTAATTGAAAATACAAATCCTATATTTGAAACATAACAACAAAAACAAAATTGTGGGAAATGTAACTAGTGTCACTGAACAATTTATTTAGAAATTGTCAAATGGGAACCTGATTTCTTGTGTAGACTTTCACTGAAAACACAATGAAATATCAAGTATATTTATGTAAATTATATACTTCTGTAATTATTTAATTAATACACATATCCCCAATTATATTTTTAATGCAATAAATAGAGAAAACATGTCTATTTACTAAACATCATCAACCCTAGCATAGCATACATATTAGGTGTATAATTTATATTGCATTAATCAATTAATTATAGGACTCATGGGTAACATAGATCAGTTCTTTTTCCTACCTCTCTGGATGCTGTTTTTCAGTTTCCTTTATTAGCCCACTCTTGGTGTGGAGCTGTAGAATAAGCACTCAACTGCAAGGTCAATTTGAATCACAAGGTTGGCAGTTCAAATCCACCACTTGCTCTTTGGAAACCTTGTCTAGGGATGCTATGAATCATAACTGACTCAATAGCCCTTAACAGCAACAACAACAAACCCACCTTTTAAGTATTGGTGTTTTTTTTCAGGGTATCATTTTAGCTTTTTAGTTTTATTCTTTATAATATGCTTATGTGGTCTGTTCTAGGACTATGGTTTCAATCCCAGAATTGTTTCCTAAAATTTACACATATATAGTCTTTTACACTTTCTACTAGACAATGCATTTGAATTTCTATAGATAATTTATAGTCAGTTCTTAAAAAGCTGATATCATCTCTCCCATCTTCTAGATCATGGCTCTTGGCACAATGTACCATACCACTGCCCAGAGTCGAGGCCACTTTCAGTTACCATTCATTCTTGAACTCCATATCCCTGCTATTAAATACTTCCAATTGTATTTACTTAATAGATTTTTAATTGGTCCTTTCCTTACCATCACACTTCATGATAACTTTTTGCTTAGAAAATAGTTTCTAACTGGCTCACATGTCTTTTGATTTTCTGCTTTCAATCTATTGTCTATAATACTGTCAAGTTCTTTCTGGAACATAAATAATTATATTTATACAGCTCACTGCTTAACAACATTGGCAAGTTTCTAAATACATTCTGTGAGAAATACAAAACAGTTTTGATATTCCAGTTCAGAGTATGGCTCACACACTCTCTGTCCACATTGAAATGTCTCCAGGACCTGAGCGTGCCGTGTATCCTCATGTTTCTCTGCCTTTGTTGACTGATGTGCCCATTACTACCCCAATCCAACTTGATGCCTAGAAATTTTCTCTTTTCCACAATTGAGTTCATGAATCATCAACTCAGGAAAGACTTTCTGAACTACCGTATGCTAATGTCCCTCCTTTGCACTTCCCTAGAACTCTGTCTCCTTCTACTTTAGTCATGCTCACATTTTTCTATGTTTACTTTTCTACCTCTAGATGACAGGCAATTTAATGGTAGGATATACCCAATACATAATAAGCATGCTGCCCATCACATAAGAGTTTAATAAATAAGTTTTGAACGAATTTTAATCTCTTCATATTAGTGTCCCCAGTAGAAAATAAATGAAACTTGGTTCTACAAAGCCTCTTTTTTTCTCTCTCTCTCTCCATTTTGCATGTTTTGTGTGTGTGCATTGATTATTTCTTCTTATTGTAATTTGGGTGAAGATTTACAGAGCAGATCAGTTTTCCATTCAACAATTCATAAACACTTTCTTTCATCTCATTGATTATAATCCCCACAAGGATACATCTGTTAGTTTACTTCTTCCTGGTTTCCTGTTTCCATTCCTCCTTCTTTCCTAACCCTGCTGGAATTTGTGCTTTGACAAATGCTCTCCTTTTGTTCTCACATGTTTGATTATTCTAAAGTATGCATACCTACCCAGTATTATTGTTCCCCTATAGACTTGTCAATTGCTTAGCTGAAAACTTGAGTTATTTCTACACATAGAGTGGCTAAAGCCCATAGTCTCAGAGATTCTACCAGACTCTATCCTATCTATAACTTTGGTCTTTTTTTTTTTTTTTTTCAGGATTTTGAGTTTTGTTCTACATTTTTCTCCCATTCTATCCAAGACCATTTATTGTGATTCCTTTAGGAGAAGTTGATATCAGCAGTTGGGTACCAGTCAATCCTGATCTCAGGTGGTCGAGACTGGTGACCATGTGGTCTATGAGTGCATTGGTCTATTTGTTACCTTGTGTCTTTGACTTTCATCCAGTGTTCTTTCTTCTGGAAAGGAATCCATCAAGTCCCTTAATTTTAGGAAATATTGCTGTAATTTGGGGTAAAAGAATGAATGCCTACTCCAACCTTGTTGAGTTCCAAGCACACTAGTTCCAAGAAGTTCCTGACTAAGGCACCCAGACCTCTTATTCTTTCCTGAGGCACATATGGCTTTATTTAAATCCTTAGCAAAAGTAATTCCCAAATGTCTAGTCAGCAGGCTTTGACCTGCCTCCTTAAACTATCAATTGATCTATGCTCAAGGACTGTGTTGATTTGTACTATTTTAATGCTGAGCTAAGACAATCTGCGGAGCTCTGGCATTGCTGGATTATGTGTTGGACATCAAGGTCAGTTTGAACCACAAGGACAGCGGTTCAAACCCACCAGCCATTCCTCAGAAACCCTTTACAGGGTCACTGTGAGTCGGAACCAACTCAATGGCACTTAACAACAATAAGACAATCTGTTAGTCCATAAAATAGGTAAAAGCAAAGTGTATAGAATTTTTAATTATTCAAAAATGTGTGCATCCTCAACTATGCTCTTTCCCAGTAGTATGGATAGTTGAGAATTGACTGAGTTTAAACCTACATATAATTCTAGCTATCCACATACTTCAAATAACTTGAGGAGGGATGTGTTCATGAGATTTGACTATAACTTTTCAATACTTTACCTTTTACATAAAATGGCAGCCTCATGTTGGGGGCCAATGTTGATTATTCCAAGGTGTGTATACCTCTCAGTGTTAATGTTCCCCTTGTAAACTTGTAACCTCTTGAAGAGAAAGTGTTTCGGGGACATATCTACACACTCACACACTACCCGGAGAGTATAAAAATTGTCAGTGGAATTTTGACGACTGTTACTTGGCAGGCTTATTTCTTCCTGGGCAGCTCTGACATCCTTCTGGTCTTTGCAAACTGCATTTACCGCAGAGCATAACTGCTCTTGTCCATTAAGATTCTGGAGCACACACCTTGCTGTTTTAGTAGATTACCGGATTGGTCCTGACAATGTTAGTGATTGACAATGCTCCTAACTAACACCTATCTCATATTTGAGTCCTGGTGTGGCGCTGTGGGTTAATGCGCCAGACTGCAAAGTCATTTGAACTGCAAGGTCAGTGGTTCAAGCTCACCAACTGTTCCTTGGAAATGCTATACAGGATCGCTATGGATCAGAATTGACTCGACAGCACTTAACAACAACAGCAACATCTCATTTGAAGAAGCTCTGGTAGTGTAGCGGTTACGAGTCAGGATACTAACTTCAAGGTCAGCAGTTCTAAACTACCAGCTGCCCTGTGGGAAAAAGATGAGGCTTTCTGCTCCCATAAAGATTTACAGCCTTAGAAACCCTATGCAGGGTCGCTATGAGTCGGAACTGACTCCACGGCACACTACCACCACACCACCTCATATGTGAGCCCTGATGTGGTGCTATAGGGTAAACACAGGACTGAGAACCACAAACTCAGTGGTTCAAACCCACCAAATGCTTTTTGAAAACCCTACACAGGGTCTTTATGAGTCAGAACAGACTCCACAACACTTAGCAACAGCAGCAACCTCATACTTGCAAATAATAAGAACGTAGCGTGGTGTGGCACTGTAAAATAAGTGTTACTATATTGCTAACCCCAAGTTCAGTGGTTCAAACCCACCACATAACTGCTTCAAAGCACTATACAGGGTCACTATGACTCAGAACTGACTCGATGGCGCTTTACAATAACCACAAAAAAAACATAGCATAGATTCTCTAATTCAGTCCTTATTTCAGTCCTTTCAGTCATGGTCATCCTTTTTTCAGATAAAGAAATTGAGATATAAGCAATTAAGTACCTAGGCATATTACTAGTAAGTGGCAGAGCCAGAACTCCAAGTCTGGCAGCCTATTTCAAAGCCTGTGTCTTTACCCATGAGCTACAATGGGGTGCAGATGCTGTTGGTTTTTCTACCCAAGTTCTCTTGCCTAAGTTCTGACTCCTATTGCAAGCAGTTGTCTGTGTCTGTTGAAGGCATTCTCTAGCCACCTGAGTCCACTCTACCCCTGGGAGGCAGATTAGAAAGACTTGGAATTACTTTGTTCCCACACCTCCCAGAGCAGTCCTCTAACAATGACTAATAGGAATTGACTTGTAAATACTGTTTCTCCCTTGCCCCAGTTCCAGGAGAACAGCTCCTTCTTGTTGTTGCTGTTGTTAAGTGCCATCCAGTCAATTTGGACTCATAGCTGTCCTGTATAGGGCTTCCAAAGAGCAGTTGGTGGGATTGAACCCCTGACCTTGTGGTTTAGCAGTATCCTACAGTGGCACACCAGGTGTGTGTTTTCAATTGGCTTTCAGATAACATCCCCATTGCCCACAGGGGCTAGCTTTCTTTCATTGTCTTCATTGCCTCATTCTTTCATAGGGGCTTAAGAGTGAGCAGAAATTAAAGTAAAGGGCATGAATATTTAACACATACTTGGTGATCTTTTTTCAGAGGGCAAGAGGAGGAGAGAGGGACAGGGAGTGACCCACCTTAAGGTCCCCTTTAAGGACTCTCAGTGCCTTAAAGGAATCAAAAATGTGACTTACAAGGGGTCCTTGGAGCCTTTGGTAGACTGAAAATGTCATGGGGGCTGGCTGTCCCAGCAATACAAAGATCTTGCAAAACTTTCCTGTGACTCTAACATCATCTTCTTTTCTCTCTTTCTCAAAGCTGAAGTCTGGTCCCCTCTGCAAGGCCTTCTCACCTTGCTGTGAGCACATTTTCAATAAGCCACCACACCTCGCTCTGTTGCACCTGTAAGGATAAATGGTTTTCACCTCTGGTCCCTGGGATCAAGTGATTTGGCAGCTGGTTAATGCAACAAAAAATAACTGCTGGCAAAAGTGGCAAATCAGCCCTGCCATAGAGAGTGCCACTTGCATCAAAACCTAGCAACACTTTCTCTAACAAAAGGTTCTCCTTTTCTCTACTGCTGAAACCCTATTCAATTTACATCATCAAACATGTTTCTTTGGCATCCTTTGGGTTTGGGGTACTCACTAGACACTCTATCAGCCTTGTAATCAATGCTCGAAAGTTGTCACTCTCAGGACTGCCTTGTTGGTCCTGAGTTCTGTACTCTGGCATCATCCTCATTTCCCAACTGAATACTTGCATGATTCACTTGGTTATGGGATTTCATAGGACTCTCCAGACTCCAAACACTTGTCTGCAGCACACACATCCTATGCTCTCCATCTCTGTAGCACAGAGACTCTGGGGGAAACAACACTGAAAAGAAACGGAAGCTAGGATGTAAAAAAATGTGCTTGAATATAATGTCTGATTTTATTTGCCTTTTTCTTATTATTATTTTAACTTATTTAAAAAGCTTATGCTTTTTTTTTTTGAGCCCAGAATTTAGGCACAAAAATGCTCAAGTTACTGTGTTGTTACTTTTGGACAAGAAAATGCAAAACCAAAACCAAAACCGAAAAAAAGCAAAGCAAGCAAACAAATAACAGAAAGAAAAACAAAACAAAAAATGATCCCCAAAATATGCATAATATTTCCTTTCCAAAACTGACAGGCCAGACTTCCAAAGTCACTCAGCTTATATTTATATAGAGAATAGTTATATGCCGGTGCAGCAGGGAAGCTCTAGTTGGAGCCAGGGCACCTGGATTAGAGTCTCGGTTGTTTCTTCTAACCTCCTCCTTCAAATTTAGAATATCAGTTCTGCTCATCTGAGAATGTGATCAGAATCTCAATATCTGTCTTTTGCTGAAATGATGAATTTACAAAATGTGCTTATACATATTTGGTGATTTATTTTCAGGGAGCAAGGGAAGGGGGCAAGCCATATGATCCGAATGTTTTACAATTTAGAAATACAAGTCATAAGCACTCATTAAAGCCAAACCCAATCCATTGTAGCAGAGTTGATTCTGGCTCATAGTGATCTTACAGGACAGAATAGAATGACCCCCAAAGGCTTTTCAAGACTGTAATGTTGACAGAAGCAGGCTGTCACATCTTTCTCCTACGAATTGGCTAGTGGGTTTGAACCTCTGACCTTATGGTTTGCAACTGAGCACTTAACCACTGTGGTTCCTTTTAAGCATTTATTAAGGTTAATTACATATAATTGATTTTAAGTATGAAAGAAGTGATAGAGTTTTTAGAAGATTGCAGGAAAAGATGATTGTGAATGATGTTTCCTGGGTATGAAGAAGAGCTTTAAGTTAGAGTCTGTAGGATAGGTAGGATTGGGAGAGCAGAAAAGGAGGGGAAAAGCTGAGACATGTATGAATGGAAGCATCATCGGTTACTGGCAGTAAAGACTCAGTTAGGTCCAGGGATATTTGTGTTGGTTTGCCATAGTAGATAAAGTTGTACCAACAGGATGTGCCAATGCTCCTGTCTTTAAATGTTGTGTAAGGGCACCCCAAAAGAGACTCTCACCTTGAGAAAGAAGTTCAACTAGATTATCTATTACCACTTACAAATATGAGAATTCCTAATGTGGCACTATAGGATAAGCATTTGACACAAGATCAGTTTGAACTTCATGGTTGGTGGTTCAAACTCATCAACTGCTCCTTGGGAACCCTATATGAGTTGGAACCAACTTGATCACACTTAACAACAATATGACTACATACTGAATGAGATCTAGATTGTAAATTGAAAAGTTTAGACTTTATAGTTAAGACAGTCCAATATTGGTACACCAACAGATATACAAATCAATGGAACAGAATTGAGAACCCAGAAATAAATCCATTCATCTATGGATAGATGATCTTTGAAAAGGGGCCCAAACACTTTAAATGTGGGAAGAGACAGTCTCTTTAACAAATGGTACTGGCAAACCAGATTATCCATTTGTAGGAAAATAAAACAAGATTCATATGTTACACCATATGCAGAAACTAGCTCAAGATGGATTAAAGACCTAAAAATCTAAAACTGAAAACTATAAAGGTCATCAAAGGAAAAATCAGAAAACTAATTTATGGCCTAAGTAGATGATCAATATAACTTAAAAAGCAAAAATAGCAGAAGATAAACTAGATAATAGTGGCCTCCTAAAAATTAAATACTTATGTGTATCAAAAGACTCCTCCAAAAGAGTGAGAAAAAAAACAAAAACAAAAACAAAACTACAGAATGGGAAAAATAGTTGGTAACAACATATCAGAGAAGGGAATAATCTCTAAAATTTAATAGAAAACTCCACCACCAAAATAACAAGAAGAAAACCCAGTTTAAAAATGGGCAGATGATGTGAATAGATGCTCCACAGAAGAAGACCATAATAGGTGTCCAAGAAACACATGAAGAAATATTCATGATCTTTAGTCATTGTTGTTGTTTTTGCTGTTAGGTGCCATCGAGTCGGTACCAACCCATAGCAACTTTATGCACAGCAGAACGAAACACTGCCCGATCCTGGGCCAACTTCATTATTGCTGCCACGCTTGAGTCCATCAATGCTGCCACTTGGCCAATCCATCTTGTTGGGGGTCTTCCTCTTTTTCTCTGACCCTCCACCTTACCAAACATGATTAGAGAGATAAAAATAAAAATAACAATAAAATGCCTCACTCCCAACAATAATAATAAAGTTCAATAAAACCAAAAACAACAAATGCTGACAAGAGTGTGGAGAAATTGGGACTCTTACACATACCTGGTGGGACTGTAAAATAATACAATTATAGAGGGCAATAGTATGGCTTTTTCTTAAAAAGTCAGAAATGGAAATACCATTTGATCCAGTAATCCTACTATGAGATATAAGTCCTAGAGAAATAAGAGTCAGATATGAATAGATGGATGTAAACCCATGTTCATCACAGCATTGTAGCAATAGCAAGAGATGGAAATAACCTAAGTGCCTATCAACTAATGAATGGATAAACACATTATGGTACATGCACACAAAGAAATACTATGCAACTTTAAATTGCAATACATGTCATTCAGTAAAATGTGTATGCATTGTTGAATGGGAAACCAATTTGCTCTGTAAACTTTCATTCAAATCATGAATAATCCATGAAACATCTCATAATATGGAAGAAAGTGGAGGTCATTATTCTGAGTGAAAAAAATCAATCATAAAAAGACAAACACTGTATGAGTCCACTATTATAATAAATCAAGGAAAGATTTTCACACAGAAATATTCTTTAGTGGTTACCAGGCTTAGGAGGGAATGGTGGTGGTGGTTGTTTGACACTGAGTCAGTTCGCACTTAGAGCAACCTTGTGTACATTTTCTGAGGCTGTAAATCTTTACAGAAACAGACTGCCTCATCTTTCTCCTGCAGAGCTCCTTGTAGATTCAAACTGTTGGCCTTGTGATTAGCAGCCCAGCTCCTGATACTCTACACTACCAGGAGTCCTTGTAGGAGGGAAGTAGAGGGAGTCACTAATTAGATAGTTGTTGCTAATGGGTCGCCAATCCATGCCACAATCTTCTTCATATAATCCAGTTTCTCAGATTATTTACTCAGCATACAGATTGAATAAGGATGATGAAAAATTTAACCCTGGTGCATACCTTTCCTGATTATAAACCATTCAGTGTTCCCTTGTTCTGTTCCAACAACTGCCTATTTGTCTATGTAGGCCAGCTTCCTAGATAGAGTGGAAGGAAAAATGTGGAATAAAACTCAAAAAAAAA
>NW_006408676.1:4310432-4354041 GCF_000296735.1 Chrysochloris asiatica | reverse complement strand
AGGGTCGCTATGGGTCGGAACCGACTCGATGGCACATAACAACAACAACAACATTGAATAATGTGGAAACAAGGTTATTTACTGATCATATATACTCAACAGTCTACTATGACAAATATTAATGACAAAGGAAGTATTAAATGTTGTAACAATACAAGGCGATACAAAATTGGTCTTGGATAAAGGGAAGGCTTCCTGGAGAAAATAGTATCAAGGTTTCCCAGAGTAAATGATGTCAAATGTGCACCTACAATGTGAACCTCAGTGCCCTCATCATTGGAGAAAGGAGGGAGTATATTTTACTCGACAACATCCTCAGTCTTACAGGAGAAAAACAAAATAAAAAACAAAACATTTTAAATTATGAAACATCTTGGAAGTTCTAAATACATATGTTATCATATTTTAAAAAAAGATTTGATAGACTTGATGACTGGATATGTAAATAGGCAAAGAGCAAACTTTAATTTTTAGCCAGGAGGGATACAAGATTTGGAATACCTTCAAGTTCTTTGAATTTAAGTATTTGTGTTTAGAAGATGCCACTAGTTGGGTGAGGGTGAGGAAAAGATACTGATGATGGGGTTAGTGTCAGCTCTAATGTAACACATAAGGGTGGTGACTGAATATATAGAATATAAGGTAAAGCCACCACTAGAGAGAGAAATGGTATATAGAGAGGTGAAAGCTTGGGATAAGATAAGTTTTTAGATAAAGGAATGCATAAGCTCTGTCCCTAGCTCTTTTCCAGGAAGATTGTTGATGCATGGATGTTTTATATCTTTGACGATGTAAGGGGGCTTCAGAAAGTTCATGAAAATTTGTAATGGAATCTTTCCATGAACTTTTTGAAGTCCTTTTGTATATTATGAGATCCTTCTGAGCTGTGGAAAAATGGGCAAGTATAGAATAGACAGATCATAACACCAGTGAGAATTTAGTTAAACAACCCAGAAGATATGTTATCTACTGGTAGAAGAATCTTGCATGGGATGAAGAAAGCAACTAATTGAGCATTGGGGAACTAGTAAAAGAAGGATGATGGATGAAAAATTTTAAACGTTAATATCCTCAGCACTTGACAAAGGGATGCAAGGAAGTCTGATTTTTTACTGCCATTTTAATTCAGTCCATTCTAGAAAAGACTTATTTACAGGAATCAAACACATAAACCTGAGGAGTTGGGGGAATGCAGGCTCCTTGGGAGATGGTGGAGAATGTGTGGAGTCTGTGTATTGTATCCATTCTAACGTTTTTATTGGAGCCATATCCAAGTATGCAATGTTTGAATCAAATCATTTTCTTGATTTATCACAGATATTTTTCCCTCCAGGGTAAAATACCTTTGATTTCTTTTGTTCTCCATAATTAAGTAATTTCTTAATTAATGGGTTCAACTTTTCTAATCTGAAATGACACATTTTAGTCTTTTGATTAAAGGTTGCATACACACACACACACACACACACACACACACACACACACACACTTGGCCCCCATCCCCACCTTGGTGGAGCATTTGCCAGTCCTTCTCTCTTGAATTCCTGAACTCTGGGCTCTCCCTCCCCTCTCTTTCTCACTTGGTGAGAGCCATTAGGCATCTCCAGCAGTTTTTCCTGAGCAGTGGGGGGATCCAGCTGTGCCAGCTCACACTGCCTTACTTCCTGGTGGCTTTAATTAGCATAAAGGAATTTCTCCTTAGAGAGAATGTCACACTGTGGCTTTGTGCCTGGTGGGCAAAGCTACTTTTTGGTCTTTCACACTTGGCAGGCAGGGGTGGTGGGCGTGGTGGGCATCCATTGGAGAGATAGCAGTTCTTGACTGTAACACTGAGTCTTGGCTGTGACATTTCTCATGGACCTGAAGTATGTTATATCTGAAGCCCAGGCTAGTGATCCGGGAGCACAGCTCCTACTATGCCCCCTTTCTAGTATTGTAGTCTGTTCTTCTGCCTGATTAAGTACAGTGTCAGCTGTCAGTCTCCACAGGATATGGAATCCAAATAGGAACTGGAATTGATTCTATTGAACATTGCATTTAAGTGCTGAAACCACTTTTACCCCAGACTGTTGCACTCACCATAGAAGTTGACAATGTAAAGACAGATATGTTTTCCACCAGTGGGTACATCAACTAACAAGCACTTACTAAGTACCTGGCATGTACTGAACTCTATGGAAATTTCATAGGAGAGCATATGTGTCCCTGAAAAGTATACTTGTGTGCACATTTTCAGGGTCCCTCTTGCAGAATTCCCTTCCTTGACCCTCTGAATTAACTTTCACAGTGTGGAGCTGAGATGTCATAAGAGGAATATTGCTGATCCTTTCTGGCTGCTGATCTTTCACTAACTACAGAATCCAACTGCTCTCGTTCATACAGCTTCTCTCAGGTCTGGTAGCAAGAAAGATAATGATCAGCCCACTGATGAGGCACAATTAATGTTAAAGTAATAGAACAATAGTGCCTGCCTGTCACAAGGACTTTGAAATCTCCAGATGAAAGGTGTTGGTGAAATACACCAGGCTATTATTGGCATTTATGGGGTACATTTCATCTTCAAAGCACTTTGTGAGTATTAACTAATGAACACAGCTATAGTGTTGGTTTCCTGGTCAGTTACAGGGAGGGGATGCCTCTGATGAAAGTCTCAACTTAAATGGAAACATTGCTCCATGACATGGAGGTGGAGGAAACTCCTATCTCAGTAACCACTTTTAAGTGTCCTTAAAGGAGCCACAGCCTTCACTGTCCTAATAAGTTGACCAACTAGCCCAGTGCTGTCCAATGTGAACTGACAATATAAATTTTCTAGAATATATTATAACAATAAACATAAACAAGTAAATTTAGTTTTTAATAACATATTGATCCTAATATATTTATAAATTATGATCAATTAGAAATGTAATAATTGCACAAATTATTAATGAGTTATTTACATTCTTTTTCTTTTAATGTATGAAGTCGTGGTGTGGTGCTCTAGGATAAGCACTAGACTGCTAACTGCCAAGATCAGCAGTTCAAACCCACTAGCTGCTCTTTGGAAACAATACATAGGTTTTCTCTGAGTAGCTGCTGTGTTTGAACCACTGACTTTGTGGCTAGCAGTCCAGTGCTTATCCTACAATGCCACATCAGGACACCATTTTATAGTATGTTGTTGTTGAGTGCCGTTGAGTCACTTGCGACTCACAGCAACCCTGTGTAATGTTTCCTAGGAGCAGCTGCCCTTCTCAATTTGGAGCAGTGCCATTTCAAGTTCCCTATAACCATACGTGTCTAAGGAGCTCTGGTAGCGTAGTGGTTACGAATTGGGCTGCGAACCGCAAGGTCAGCATTTCGAAACTATCAGCTGTTCTGCGGGAGAGAAAGATGAGGCTTTCTGCTCCTGTAAAGATTTACAGCCTCGGAAACCCTGTACAGGGTCGCTATGAGTCGGAACCGACTCCACAGCACATAACAACAACAACAACATAACCACCATGTGTGGTAGGTACTGCATTGTACAACACAGGTATAGATTATCTTTGAGGAAGAAAGCCCAGAATATACAGCCATGTTAATCAAGGCAGTACAGTACAGTGGAAAGTGTATGGTATTTGTCTTCCAGACCTAAAACCAAGTACTGATTCAGAAACTCAATAGCCCTGTGATGCTGGGCTGACTATTTTATCATTCTACTTGGACTCTGGGTCCACTACCTATTTATCACAGTTCTCCAAATCAACAACCAATAGCGATCTTGCCAGAAAATCTGGGAATTAATCAGTTAGGGAGATAGTTCTTCTCGGATCCCTAGTTTGAAACTATACTTGTTTGAGACCATAGGGTAAATTGGGGGTGCAGCTGAGCTGGAGTTCTGTTTCATAAAAATATTCTCGGGAAACACCCAACAGGGTGCTAACTGTTCTGTCCCTTTGTAGAGCACTTTGGCTACTGATGTTGACATTTCATTCCTTGTTCTACTGTCATGTTAGACTTGAATATTGTGTTCTCTTTTTTCTTCAGTTTATTTTCCTGCCCCTCCACCTTTTTCTTCTCTTTTCCATTTTGCATTTTTATTTCCTTGTCTTTGTTCTCATCCCTTCTCCCCATGTTAATGTCTTGTTACTAGGTCACATACATTATCAAATGTCTCTTAGGTGAGGGTGTGTTGTGGAGAACAATAGGAATTAATTGTTCTAAGAATATGGGTTGCCTGACTAGCTCTTACCCAGGATTCCTTGCCTCCAGGAATTGCTTTCTCAGATGCTTCAGTGGAGAATGCAAAGGTACAGAATGAAACTGAACAATTGTGCAGAACTATTCTTTTCAGTAACCTCCTTCATATGCGTGTGAAAGTTGAACAGCAAATAAGGAAGACTAAAGAAGAATTGATGCATTTCAATCATGGTGTTGGTGAACAATATTGAAAGTACCATGGACTACCAGAAGAATACACAAAGCTGTTGGAAAAAGTACAGCCAGTGTACTCCTTAGAAACCAGGCTGGTATGACTTCATCTCTTGTACTTTGGACAGCTTGTCAGAAGAAGGGCATAATGATGTGTAAAGTAGAGCGTCAGCAGAAAAGAGGACAAACCCCCAATGAGATAGACTGACCCAAGGATAATGAGCTCAAACGTAACAATGATTGTGAGGATGGTATAGAACAGGCAGTGTTTCTGTCTGTCTTGAGTCGGAACCAGCTTACTGCACCCAATGAGAACAACAACAACATTCGTAAAGAAATATAGTGCAGTTATATAGGAAAAGGAGTTCTTCATGACCCTTGGTGTGACCGGTGGTTGTGAATTACATGATATCCCCCAAATCTGCATCAACTTGATTAGGCTATGAATCCCAGTATTGTGTGCATGTCCTCCAATTTGTGATGAACAGTAAATCCTAACCTCTATATGTTAATGAGTCCTGATGTGGCACTGCAGAATAAGCACTGGACCCCCAAGGTCATTTTGAACTGAGAAGTGGTGGTTTAAACTCACCAGTCAGCCCTGAGAAACTCTATACAGGGTTTCTATGATTGAGAACCAATTTGATGGCTCTTAGCAACAGCAACAACATATGTTAATGAGGAAGGATCAGTGTGGGGTATATCTTGAGTCCCAGGTTTAAATGAGGGTATGACTCAGGTCATGCCCTTACTCAAATTGCATCCTCGCTTAAGCCAACCCTTATGTAAGTCACACCATTACTCAATTGGACTCCTGGTATAGTGCTGTAGGATAAGCATTGGACTGCTAACTGCAAGGTTGGCAATTCAAGCCCATCAACCACTTCTCAGAAACTCTGTGTTGTTGTTTTTTTTTTAAGTGTTGCTGAATCAGTTCTTACTCCAAGCAACCCTGTGTAGGGTTTCTTAGGAGAAGCTGGTGGGTTTGAACCACCGACCTTGTTACTAGCAGTCCAGTGCTTATCGTACAGCACCACACCAATACTCTTATCCAAGGTCACTATTAGATGGGACCTACTCAACAGTACTTAACAACACTTCTCAAGTAAAACTGGATTTAGTCTCACTTTTTATCTTCTAAGAGATAACAGGAAATAGAAATGAGCTACTACTAAGAAAGAAGAGCCAAAAATAGGGTTCTTGTGCTGAGAACATCTTAGATGTAGGGGGCGATTGATGCCAAGACACAGGCTGATCTCCAAGGAACCCTGGGCCCACAGATGTTGAAAAGAGACAACCTTCCCCTAGAGTTAGTCCCCTGAATTTGGACTTTTAGCCTCCTAAACTGTGAGAAAATAAATTTCTGTTTGTTAAAGCCTTAAATTTACGATATTTCTGTTATAACAGCACTAAATAACTTAAGACAACAACTAGAGGTGTGGGGCCCTTGAAGCATGAAATTTGATTACTCTTATCTTGGTGCATAGTTCACAATACTGCTGTCGGTCATTCACTTACTCAGCACCCTCTAAAATTGTCTGCAGTGGCTGCTAAAGCAGCATTAGGGTGGGTTGTATCACCCTCCTTGCTTGGAAATTCTGAGATGGCAGCAGACTTTCCAAGTGGACACAGGCTTGGCCAAAGCTGACTTAGGGTTTTGATTGTGACTCCTGAGTCTTTCTATCACATGATTGAGTGCTTCTTTGCTATGACGATTGAAAATCGTCATTCACTCACTTTTCAGATCAGATACTTTGCTTCTTTGCTATGACGATTGAAAATCGTCATTCACTCACTTTTCAGATCAGATACTTAAAAATGACTTGGAGAGATTCCAAAGTGATTAAGGAGTTTGGGGAATAAAGCCTCCAGAGAAAGGCTGAAGAACTAGCATTATTTAACTTGGAGAAGAGAGGCTGAGCAGTGCTTTAATAACTGCCTTGAAATGTGTGGAGGGTACAAGAAGGGAGGTGATCAGCTGCTCCTAAGGTATTCTGAGGGCAGAACAGGAGGAACTGTTCAAACTGCATGTATCTGGAAATGAGCAGTAAACAGGAAGATCCGAGACCTGATTCTATTCTTGGTCTTTCCATTACGGTTTAAAGTCCCTTTCCTTTATGAGTTTTGGACTAAATGGCTTACTGTATTCCTCATATTATTTAGGATTCTAGGAGGTACTAGGCTAAACTGGTCAACTAATTAAAAGGGCAAGTTGTTAACTGGACTGGTGTGGTGCTGTCTAGAGAAGAAACTACTAATAAGTAATTCTTCAAAGGTTTTTTTTCAGGCAATTTTCAGAGATTTGGTTAGTTATACATACGTGTATGTTTGTATGTGCGTGTGTGCGTGTTGTTAAGTGCTGTGGCATCAGTATAAGGTTTCTAAGGAGCAGTTAGTGGGCTTGAACTGCCGACCTTACAGTCCAGTGTTTCTCCACACCAGGACCCTATATATATGAACATATTTTTCATTTGTATACATGTGAAAACCTAGATGAGCTAGATTGGCACAATGGGTGCAAACATGCCAACAATCATGAAGATGGCACAGGACTGGGCAATGTTTATTTTCTATTAGACTTAAGTTTGCCACAAGTCAGAGCCAACTCAATGGCAATTAACAACAACAACCAAAAATGAAAACTGGGGTTTCATTTTTGTTTTATTTGTTTGTTTTGAGGAAACTAAAGGACCTGGACTCTTTTTGGAGAGAGATGAATGTCTGGAAAAATATCAGATTCACTAAATAATATGGGGAGTCCTGGTGTGGCACTGTAGGATAAGCAGTAGACTGCAAGGTCGGTTTGAACTGAAAGGTCAGTGGTTCAAACTCATTCGCTTTTCCTCGGAAACCCTATACAAGGTTATAGCGAGTCGGAATTCACTTGATGGCACTTCACAATAACAAGCTAATATGAAGAAAATGTCAAACAAGTCAAATCTTCCTTTATAAAAGCATCCTCATTTTCTTCTGGTAGCCAGGGCTCATCTTCTCTAGGTTAATCCAGATGGTATTTCGGTTCTATAAACATTTAAATTTTTCTAATGTGCTGCCAGTACAAGAGAGCAGTACAGAAAGGCTGCTGTGTTGTTCTGAGCCTTGTTGAGAAGTAGGCAGGACAATGGTCTGGTGTTATCCCTTCTTGGACATCTGGTCCCATTTTGCCTTCAAAGGATGGTACACAGCTGGCGTGCGTTCCCCTCCCCCTGCTCTTTCTACCCGGCCTAGAACTTCATCACCTCTTTTGATCCACAATTTCTCCAGATATATTTCCTCAAAAGCTGCTGTTGGCCTTTCTAAAAGGAGCCAGCTGCTACATGGGCAAGAAGGTTTCCCTACAAAGCAATGACTGTAGTCACCTGCAAAACCAGGACAAGGGGATGATCTAAAGAATGGCCAAAGCCCCCAGGAACTGGGGCAGTGAAAGCAGGTGTTATGGCTGAAGTCAAATGGCACCCCTGACACATCCCAACTACAAAGGCAGTATATCCTAATTAACTGCAATCCCTTGCTCATAAAGCTGTCAGCAGAAGGCTATAATGCCTGTACTTTCAATGATTCATTTGATTAGGAAGTCATTTTATTCATCTGATGACTAGAAGAACTGTTTTGTGAGGGTGCTCCCACTGAGTTTTCCCACCTTTTCTTTCACATTCGAAACATTTGTAAAAGTGTTGTGTTGTACAGAATTATTTAATATGTTAACAAATAAAGTTATCAAACGAGTCATAATCTCTCCTTCTCAGTACCACCCTATGTGTGCATGCTTGGGTGTGTGTGTGTGTGTATTATAGAATAAAGTGAAACATTTATTTTTTTAACTCCACATGAAGATTCACACCATTTTTGCAACCTGGTATTTTCTTCAGCTTCAAGTCCTTAATAATTGAAATAACTTTATTGTTGTTGTTGTTGTCAGGTGCCATCGAGTCAGAACCGACTCATAGCGACCCCATGCACAGTAGAACGAAACAATGTCTGATCCTGGGCCAACCTCACTACCGCTGCCACACTTGACGCCATCAATGATGTCACCTGGCTGATCCATCTTGTTGGGGGGTCTTCCTCTTTTTCTCTGACCCTCCACCTTACCTAGCATGACATCCTTCTCCAGCAACTGTTCTCTCGGGTCAATGTGTCCAAAGTATGAGAGACGAAGCCTAGCCATCTTGGCCTCCAAGTGCACTCTGGTTGCACTTCTTCCAAAACAGATCTATTGGTTCTTTTGGCGGTCCATGGCACTTTCAGTATTCTCCTCCAACACCACAACTCAAAGGCATCAATTCTTCTATGATCTTCCTTATTCACTGTCCAGCTTTCGCATCCATATGAGCTGACATCTCTGCTCTTCATAGTGTGTATTATATTTTGCAAATTGATTTTCATGTGCTTTTCTGTCATTAACATCTCAAAATAAACCTGTGAATCAGTTATACCACTGAAGAAGGAACAGAAACTCGGAGATGGTATCATCTGTCTAGAAGCCCACAGAGTAAATCAAGAATTGAGGACTTAAACCCAGTCTAAATCCTGTATCTTCTCTACCACACTAAAATATAGCTGCTTATCAAAATGTAGCTTTCTGTGTCTTCTTTGACTTCACTGGCAACCCACCCCTTCTGGAGGACATCCAAAAAGTTGCTGCAGTGGGACTTATACCGATCCCTGCATTACCTGGGACTTCTCTTGCTAAGGAAACATGGGGTGTTGCTCAAGGTAAGTAGAAGTTTCAACTTCTGAGTAAATGTAAGAACCAGCAATGATTTAGGCCTTGGGTCTCTCTCTCTCTCTTCTCCTCTTCTTCAGAATATTCTTTATAGTGCTCCTGGTGGCTCTATTCAGTGTAAGATCTTGAGTTCCTTGCATTAAGCGTTAGATTGGATCTATTTCCCACTACTCTTCTGTTCTTACCCCATTCCTATTATTTTACTGATAATAATAACCAATATGCAACTATTATTAAGGGCTTGGTTTCCATTTGTGCTGATCAGCATATTACTAGTAAATACTTGCTGTATTTTAAGCTGAGTTAGATGCCATGAGAGAGGCTAAGAGAGAAATAAGGGAGGATGTACAGTTTTTAACTTGGAATCCCAGAAGATCATGTCTCTAAAACACAGTGGAGCGAGTGTGGATTCCCCTGTACAGCCAAGCTCTGCTCTTCCTTTGAATTGAAGATTCTCAAGATGAAGCAGCTTGTCTTTGTGCAGCAGTGTAGGGATTTGATCCAGGGTTGGGGCCCAGTGGCTCCTTGCTCTCTCCATATTACTGCACTGCATGTCTGCATCCATCAAGGGGCAAAAAGGGTGAGGGACTTGCTGTACCCATTGCCATGGTGCTTTGTGTTTTTTTCCCTCAAATTTTCTTCCTTAGTGACTCCTTGGGTGTTTATATGATTATAGAAGGGGACTTTTAAAAGTTCATGGAAAAAATTTATTATCTTGCATTTCCATGAACTTTTTAAAAGCCCCCTTGTAGTTCTTTGAAATTTTCATTAGAAGGAAAACTATATTGTGTGTTAGAGAGAGAAGACAGGACTCTGCTCCATTGCTTTGTAAGATGCTGCCCTCCTTGAGACTCTTCTGTGGGGTTTTCAGGGAGCTTGACACATGGAGAAAGACAGTCTTTTGTTATTAAATCTGTTTGCAAATGTGTGCAGAAAGCCCAGTACACAGGCCCTGGATTATGAGTGGTGGCAGATTGTGAAAATGAATCACACGTTCCTAGAAGCATTTGCCTTCTCCCTTTCTTTAACTCAGACTGTCAACATTTCAGAAAACATAACGATAGTAATGCCAAATCATCAGCACCATGGAGCAGTGTCCTGAAGACTGGCGCTGCACCACTTGGAAAGAGGGGGCAGCTCTAGGCAACCTTTTTCTGTACCTGGGTGCCCCTAATGCCAGGGGCTCAGATTGGGTCCTCAGGCTAAGGAGGAAGGGGTGGCAAGCAAGTCTTCTACTCTTATGAGTCCATTGATTGTGAAAAGAACTGATTTGTAATTGTCAGGCATTCTAGCAATATCAAGTGTTAGGTAGGTAGATTATTGTTATAAACAATAATCTCATAACCAAAGAAGGTTTGATTTGGGGGTGTGTCTAGAGAGATGGTCCCTTAGGAAAGCCTTTCACTCTAGCTTATAGTTAAAAGACTGCTTTTGTTCCTTAGCTCACCATCTATTTCAGTCTACAGGGTGAACTAGAGAGAGAGAGAAAGAACAGGAGGAAAATGTGACAATCCCTGCAGGCTCCCAGGACCTGACCACAGAAGTGCCACCTTGAGCAAGGACGTCACAGTCACACAAGTTAGATGTCTGCCACACAAGTCTCTACCACCTCCACCACTACAATGGGAAGATAATCAACCCTTCTACTTAACTTGGAGAGTGGTATTTCCATACTCCAGCTAAAATTCATTCCATTCTTCATTCATTCTGTAAGAATTTTCAATAGTGTGTCCCTCTGCTAGGACCTAGGAACACCTTGAGTAGATGACATGTTGGGAAACACTAGGAGCTTTTCTTTTTCAAGCTTATGAATCAATGTTTTCCCATTCTGCTAAAAATCTTGGCAAGATGATTTTTATGAAATGTCTAATATAGGTAGGGATCCTGGTGTTGTGCTGTAGACTCAGTACTAGACTGCTAATAGCAAGTTTGGCAGTTCAAACCCATCATCCAATCCTTGAAAACTTATATAGGGTCACTGTTAGTTGGAACTGATGTGATGAAACTTAACAGCAGTATAGTTAATCCTTATATATAATACAATATAGTTAATACCTTAGACATTAAAGGGAGAATGCAATTCTTATAGATGAGGATTTATTCATGAGTTTCAGCATAGGGTTTTTAATGGCTGATTTTTCAAAGTAGAACATCACCCCTGTCTTCTGAAGTGCCTCAAGATAGAATTTCTAAGCATTCAGTTAGTTAGCAACCGAGTACATTAACTGTTTGCATCACCCAGGAAAACATTGTATAATTGAGAAAACTTGTTGCTGTTTTTGTTCGGTGCCATCGAGTCAGTACCAAGTCATAGCAACCTTATGCACAACAGATAGAAACACTGCCCAGTCCTGGGCCAACTTCACATTGCGGCTGTCACTGTGCCAATCCATTTCCTTGGGAGTTTTCTTCTTGTTCTCTAACCCTCCACTTTACCCAGCATGATGTCTTTCTCCAGGGACTGGTCCCTCCTGATATGTCTAAAGTATGAGAGACAAAGCCTGGCCATCTTGGTTTCCAAGCAGCATTTTGCTTGTACTTCTTTCAACAGATTTGTTTGTTCTCTTGGCAGTCCATGATACTTTTTTATGCTACTCCAACTCAAGGCATCATTTATTTTATTGTCTTCTTTATCCATTGTCCAATTTTCACATGTATATGAGGTTATTGAAAATATCATGGTTTAGGTCAGGCACATCTTCGTCCTCAAACGGACATCTTTGCCCTTCAACACGTTAGAGAGGTTTTATGCAGCAGATTTGCCAAGTTCAATACTTTGTTTGATTTCTTGACTGCTACTTGCATGAGCATTGATGGTTGCTCCAAGCAAAATGAAGTCTTGGATAACTTCAATCTTTTCTCCATTTATATGGATGTTATTTATTGGTCCAGTGGTAAGGGTTTTTGTTTTCTTTATATTGAGGTGCAACCCATATGAAAGCTGTGGTCTTTGATCTTCATCAGTATGTATTTTAAGTCCTCTTGCTTGATAAGCAAGATTGTATCTGCATATCACAGATTGTTAATCGGGCTTCCTCTAATATTAATGCCATGTTTTTCTTCATGTAATTTAGTTTCTCAGATTATTTGCTCAGCATACAGATTGAATAATTTTGCTGAAAGAATACAACCCTGGCACACACCTTTCTTAATTTTAAACCATTCAGTGTTCCCTTGCTCTGTTCAAATGACTCCCTCTTGGTCTATGTACAGGTACCTCATGAGCACAATTAAGTGTTCAGGAATACTCATTCTTTGCAATGTTGGCTGTTACCTTGTCATGATCCACACAATTGAAAGCCTTTGCATAGCCAAAAAAAGCACAGATAAACATATCTCTGGTAGCTTCTGCTTTTAGCTAATATCCATCTGACGTCAGCAATGATATCCCTTGTTCTACTTCCTCATATGAATCTGGCTTGAGTCTCATCATTGTACTGTTACAGCCATTTTTTAATTATCCTTAGCAACATTTTACTTGCATGTGATATTAATGACATTGCCCGATGATTTCCACATACTGCTGGGTCACCTTTCTTTGAAATGGGCACACAGGTGGATATTTTCCAATCAACAGTCTAAGTGGTTGTCTTCCAAACTGCTTGGCATAGCTGACTAAGTGTCTCCAGTGCTGCATCAGTTTGTCAAAATATTTTAATTCGTATTCCATCAGTTCCTGAAGACTTGTTCTTTGCCAATCCCTTCAATTCGCCTTGAACTTCTTCCCTCAGTATCATTGGCTCTTGATCATATGCTACCTCTTGAAATAGTTGAACATCAAGCATTTCTTTTTTGGTACAGTAACTCTGTATATTCTTTCCATCTTATTTTGATGGTTTTGGCATCATTCAATAGTTTCCCCAAAGAATCCTTAGATACTAAAAGTTGTGGCTTGAATTTTTCCTTCGGTTCCCACAGCTTGAGAAATGCTGAGTGTGTTCTTCTCTTTTGGTTTTCTAAATTCAGGTCTTTGTACATTTCATGATAATATTTGACTTCATCTTCTCAAGCTTCCTTTTGAATTTTCCTATTTAGCTCTTTTACCTCCTCATTTCTTCCATTTGCTCTAGCATCTCTGTGCTGGAGAGCAAGTTTCAGAGTCTCTTCTGACATCCATTTTGGTCTTTTCTTTCTTTCTTGTCTTCATAAATACCTTTTGCTCTCTTCCTGTATAATATTATTGATATCATCCCACAACTCTCTGGTCTTCGGTCATTAGTGTCTAATGTTTGAAATATATTCTTCATATGATCTTTACATTCAAGTGGGATATGTTCACGGTCATATTTTGACTCTTGTGGGCTTGTTTTTATTTTCCTCAACATCAGCCTGAGCTTTCATAGGGACAATTGATGGTCTGTTCCATAGTCTGCCCCTGGCCTCATTTGGCTGATGATATGGAGCTTTTCCACCATCTCTTTTCACAAATTATAATCAGTTTGTTTTCTGTGTATTCCATCTGGTGAGGTCCATGTGTATAGTTGAGTCTTATGTTGTTTACAAAAGGTATTTTCAATGAAGAAGTCGTTGGTCTTGCCAAATTCTATCAAGTGATCTCCAGCATCCTTTCTATCACCAAGGCCATATTTCCCAAATACTGACCATTCCTATTTGTTTCTAACCTTATGTTTCAATCACCAATAATTATCAATACACCTTGATTATATGTTTGATCAATTTCAGACTAAAGAAATTGGTAAAATTCTTCAATCTAATTATCACTGACTGTAGTGATTGGTGCATGACTTTGGATAATAGTTATATTAATTGTTCTTCCTTGTTAGCATATGGATATTCTCCTATCACAAATGGTGTATTTCAAGATAGATCTTGACGTGTTATTTTTGATAATAAATGCAACCTCATTCCTCTTCAATTTGTTATTCTAGTCATAGTAAACCATGTGATTGTCAGATTCAAAATAGCCAGTACCAGTCCATTTCAGGTCACTAGTGCCTAGGATATTGATGTGTATGTATTCCATTTCATTTTTGACAACTTACATTTTTCCTAGATTTATACTTTGCACATTCCATGTTCTGATGATTAATGATGTTTACAGCTGTTTCTCTTCATTTTGAGTTGTGGTTCATCTGCAAATCAAGGCCTCAGAGGCTTTACTCCATTAGTGTCATCACAGTCAACTCTACTTTGAGGAGGCAGCTCTTCCCCAGTCGTATCTTGAATGTCTTCCAATCTGAGGGGCTCATTTCCTGGCATTATATATGAAAATATTCTCATGCTTTTCATCACATTTCAGTATTCAATATTTTGGTGTTATCTGACAATGTTCCACTGCTATTCATAAGCTTTTCAGTGACTGACTATTTAAAAGTAGTCTGTCTCTCCTTCTTAGTCTACCTTCATCTGGAAGCTCATTTGTAACCTGACCACCAGGGTCACTCTGATAGTATTTAAAATACCATTGGCTTAGCTTCCAGAATCACAGCAACATGCAAGCAACCACAGTACAACAAACTGACAGATGTGTGCTGGAGCTGACAAAGCAATATACATTAAATGTACATAATAAGGAATTTGGATTTATTGAGAAGTCCTGGTATGGTGATGTAGAATAAGTGCTGGACTGCTAAATGAAAGAGCTGCAGTTCAAACCTATCAGCCACTTCTTAGCAACCCTATATGGTTACTATGAGTTGTGCTGTAGTATAAACACTGGACTGCAAGGTCATGTTGAATTGAAAGGTTGGCAACTCAAACTCACCAGACTTTCCTGGGAAACCTTATATAGGGTTGATATGAATCTGAACCAACTTGATGGCACTTAACAACAACATGAGTTGGAACAGACTCAACACCATTTAACAATAACAACAACAAACATACTAAGAGGGTGCTAGGTAATCTGGTCTAGGGACACTTCTAGCAAGAAGTGAAAACAAAGTGGAGCCATGAGGGATGACTGAAAACTGGTTTATTTCGTATGTTGAGATTCAGAATTGCCCTTTCTAGTGCCATACGTTTTATTGAAAAGGCAGAATCCAATCCTTGGTCCCACACTGCCTGGTAATAGCAGCTTCAACCAAAGAAGAGAAATTCACCATGCCCAATAGCTTCAGGGTACCCTTTCCTCTCCGTTCAGTGCTCACTGCCTACTTCTAGGCTGGACCTGCTTCAAGTTCAGCCGTAGATGAAGCTCTTTCCAGATTTCTGTGTTTTCTGATAAGGAGACCTGAGGATGAAGTATTAAAAAAACTTACTGAGAATTATGGGGTGCCACAGGGATACTTTGATTTTAAATTGAGACTTCAGCACATAAAAAGTCTTCCACAAATGCTGAGGATTGGCTTCAGAAATTAAGGGCTGTCACTTTAAACTGATTTCCTCTTCCAAGACCTGCTCCTTGGAGGCCCCAGCCCAGGAGCCTGAAGAAGGATATTTTAAAGTGACAGGCTTAAACAGCCTTCTCGTGTGCAGTGCCATCACTCTTCATGTGCAGTCCCCTGAGCTTGTGCAGAGCATCCTGCAGGATCAGGTCTCCTTTCATAAATTCCTTGGACCCCATGAAGCCTGGCAGCGCTTGTCAGTGGAGGCGTTGTGGGGAGTTGCTGGGAAGTCATGGCTGGGTAAGGTAGCAGGATGAAAGCCTGGAGCAGTGAGGCCCAGTGGAGCTGCCTGGAGCCTCCATGCATCTTGTGATTGCAGGCACCTATGGGCAGCGCTAGGCACCTGGTCTGTGGCAGGTGCTGAACGGACGCTGCTTTAAGGGAGAAAAGACCTCAGGTTCAAATATAGTTTATTGTTGTTGTTAAGTGCTGTGTAGTGGATTCCAAACCCAGTTGCTGGGTTTGAACTGCCAACCTTGTGGTTCACAGCTCAGTGCTGATCCTACAGCGCCACACCAGGAGTCCTAACATATTTTATCATGGTGGTGGTGGTGTGCAACAGAGTCAGTTCTGACTCATAGCACCCTTGCATAGAGTTTCCAAGTCTGTAAATCTTTACAAGACTAGATAGTCTCATCTTTCTCTCATGGAGCAACTGGTGGATCAAAACTACTGACCTTGCAGTTAGCTGCCCAAGTCATAATCCACTACCTTACCAGGTTTTAAGTTTTGAACTAGATGAGGACAATCATCTTGGAATGAGGAAACCATTAGTATCTACGTAATACAGAGGCAGAAATGAGCTCATTGATTCTTGGTCATGGGCTAATTACATATGATGTAAGAAACAATCATGATTGGTTGCAGGCCAATTCATCATTGTTGCAGGTGGGGCAACAGAAGTGAGGTTAGGGGATGAAGGTGTAGGGGGTGGGAGGGTGAGCAAAGGACAAGGATTGTGGATTTTAAAAGATGACTGGATTGGTTCTGGGCCTTCAATCACCTGGCAACTTTGTAGTCAGTGTATGATCCATGACCATGCACCTCTGCATCATAGCGACCAAAACCCCACCTTGTAACTGAAAACTAGATAACGTCTATGAGTCCTGGTGTGGCACTGTAGGATAAGCACTAGACCACAAGGTGGATTTGAACAGCAAGGTAGCAGTTTAAACCCACCAGCCACTTCTCAGAAACCCTTTTCAGGGTTGTTATGAGTCAGGATCAAGTCAATTACACTTAACAACAACAGATAATGAATGCATGGGCATTTTTGGTAAATCATTAAGAACATGCCTAGGTTGGTACAGGGATAAAGGCATAGTCTGATTGGGTAAAAGAGGGGAAATGATGTTAAGATGCTTGACTAGCTTATGAATGTTTGTTTCCCTTGCTTACTATTGTAAAATAGACACTTTTTGGGATAGAAAGGAATATCAGGAAACATTATTACAGAAAACTTGTAAGCCTGTCTTCAGCCTATAACTGATTGGAATACCTAAAAGGGGTTCTAGAACTGCCCCAGTGATATAGGCTTCTTGCAGAGAGCCTTTGTAGTGTATAGGACCTTAGGTGGAATCCTAAGCCTCATCCAGAACCTTCTGAGGTGGGACATTCCCATGTAGATCAGCCTGGAGTGGTCTGAGGAATAGAAGATACTTCTTGAAAGGAAGACCAGCAGGAAAAATCAAAACCAAAAACAGCAGTGTGATTGACTACTACAAGAGCAAGCAAGTTGTTCACTGGGGAGCCATTAAGGCAAGTAATCAAGTCCTTTCAGGACAAACCCGCCTCCAAGACTGAAAGAAAACACACAAACAGGCATATAAGCTTGCTAGCGAACACATTGGTCGACTGGTGAGTGGAAGAGGGGGAAAGGCAGCAATGAAGATATGGGGTGAATTTGAACATGTTCCATAGATTCCCTTTGAACTGGAGATGAGAGGAAGAAGAAGAAAGGCTGGTTGGTCCAAAGTGTGGTGAGACCTGAGGACTCCTAAGCCCATGAGCAAGTACCTAGCCAGGGAGGGTTAGAGCTGAGACTGAAGCATCCAGCTGATATGAAGTGAGGGGAGATGCACAAGAATTCCCAAACTTGTAGATAGTACTCATTTGACCTAGCTTTAATGGCTTGAAGATCAGAACTGAAATAGAGGAAAATAAAGAAATTTGATCAAGGAAACAAGTGTAAATTGCTACAATTTGATGAACTTGACCTATACTTATGGATGTAGTAGCTCCAAGTATCAACCGAGAGAGAAGGTATCTTCATATCAAGGAGCAAACATATCCCCTCTGTACACAGGGTTGATAAGGATGGGCAACTTAGACATTGGCTACCTAAAATGGGGGAGGCAATAAAGGCACAAAGTGGCTGGCGTATACATTTTCAAGATGGAGTTTAGTTTTAGATTGTGTGGGGGAAGGTAGAATTCCCACTGAATTGTTTTCATCTTGTCTAGATGGATCTGGTGAAAGGAGATGAGGATAAGATTCTTATGTTTCAATAGTGAGCGATTGTTATCATGATTAATTGCAGTTGTGACAACTGTAAAGGTAGAAGTTTTGTAACATAAAGGGGGGAGTAGTTCATCTTACATTCCAGTAACAGAGAACCTTAGGACCATTGAGAGAGAAGAGCATGAGTGGAATGTGGGACCCTATCCAGAGAAGCAGCGACACCAGAGATGAAGGCAAAGACGATGATTTCAAGAGCAGCTGAGAACTCAGGACTCATGGAAAGAGAAAGATTGTGTGCTGGTGGCCAGGAGGCAGGCTTGCAGAATGGGTTGTTTAAATGATTATATATTGCTGAGTGTTTTTGTGTACATCAAAAAAAGACAAAAGGAAAAAACAAAAAACAGAGGGAATAGAGTCAAATACTATAGAATGGTGTCTCATGGAGATTATTATAATCATTGCAATAATATAAAATACGATAGGATGAATGCAAAACCGATGTTCTCCTATGTAAACTAGCACTCAATGCACAATAAAAGCTTTAAAAAAAAAAAAAAAAAAAAAGAACATGCCCAGGCAAGTTCCTTGGTTCCCCTGCTAGCCCAGTTATAAGCTATATGCAAACACACTCTGTATGAGGGCAATGCTGTGCCTCCCTAGGTTTTCCCTCTAGCCACATTATTGGTTTAATGGTCAGAAATAACTCAAATGGCATATGAACTTATATCAAAACTCAAAATGAAGTTAGTAGACTGTGTTCTTGTTGTTAAGTGCCTTTGTGTTTATTCCAACTCATAGAGAACCTGCTTAGGGTTTCCATGGATTAACTGGTGGGTTTGAACTGCCAACCTTGTGAGTAATAGTACAGTGTTCATCCTATCACACCACACCAGGACTCCAGGGTAGACTGTAGTCTTCCATAAACCAAATGCTTTAGATTTTAATCTCTAATCTATACTACATGTGGATTTGCATTGTTCTGTTGTTGGGTACAGAACAATATGAGTTTGTCTCAAAAAATTTCTCAAAGCTTTCCATTACTTTTTTTTTTAACTTTTTATTGTGAATTGAGTGAATGTTTACAGAGCAGATCATCAGTTTTATATTTAATAAATCACTTTCTTTCATCTCAATGATTGCTATGCCCTTAATGTACAGCAATTTTCCCACTTCCTCCTTGTGGTTCTTATTTCCATTCCACAATCCTTCCAAAACCTTCTGAGCTTTGTCCTTACTTTGTCCGACTTGATGGCACCTAACAACAACAACAACATATTATGCCAATATATAATACATTTTGTCAGTTGAATGAAAAATTCCATTATCTTTTAATTCCATTTGTCCACAAAATTTTTTAAGCCCCCTTAGTATGTCTGTTTCGTTCTGCTGTTCATGGGGTTGCTATGAGTCAGTTCCAACTCAATGGCCCCTAACAACAACAGCAACAACAACAACAACAACAGTATGTCTGTTCGATTTAATTGGTTTAGGTTGTTTTCAGTTGGTATGGTATCAGTTCAGACTCATGGTGACCCCATGTGTATAAAGTAGAATTCTTCTGTATGCATTTTGGGAAGGTGAACTTTTGGATCCATAGATCACCAGGACTTCTTTTGAAGCATCCTTCTTGTTGTTGTTAAGTGCCATCGAGTCAGTACTGACTCATAGTTACCCCATTCACAACAGAACAAAACACTGCCTGGACCTGAGCCAACCTCACAATTGTTGCCACACTTGAGCCCACTAATGCTGCCACTTTGACAATCCATCTCGCTGGGGGGTCTTCTTTTTCTCTGACCCTCAACCTTACCAAATATGATATCCTTCTCCAGTGACTGGTCCCTCCTGACAGTATGTCAGAAGTATTAAAGATGAAGTTTGGCCATCCTGGCCTCCAAGGAGCACTCTAGCTGCACATCTTCCAACACAGATCTGTTAGTTCTTTTGGCAGCCCATGTTACTTTCAATATTCTCCTCCAACAGCATAACTCAAAAAGCATCAATTCTTCTATGGTTTTCTGTATTCACTGTCCAGCTTTCGCATCCATATGAGGTTATTGAAAATACCATGGCTTGGGTCAGGTGCACCTTAGTCCTCAAGCTGATATCTTTGCTCAACACTTTAAAAAGGTCTTGTGCAGCAGGTTTGCCTAATGCAATACATTGTTTGATTTCTTGATTGCTGCTTCCATGAGTGTTGAAGGTTGATCCAAGAAGAATGAAGTCCTTGACAACTTCAATCTTTTCTCCATTGATAAGAATGTTGTTTATTGGTCCAGTAGTGAGGATTTTTGTTTTCTTTACATTGAGATGCAATCCATACCAAAGGCTATGGTCTTTGATTTTCATCAGTAAGAATTTTAAGTCCTCTTCACTTTCAGCAAGCAAGGTTGTATTATCTGCATATTGCAGTTTGTTAATGAGTCTTCCTCCAATCCTGATGCCACATTTTTCTTCATTTAACACAGATTCTTGGATTATTTGCTCAGCATACAAGTTGAATAAGTATGGTGAAACAATACAACCATGTTGCACACCTTTCTTAATATTAAACCATTCAGTATTCCCATGTTCTGTTTGAACAACTGCCTCTTGGTACATGTACAGATTACTCATGAGCATTAAGTGTTCTGGAATACTCATACTTTGCAATAATGTCCATAGCTTGTCATGATCCACACAATCAAAAGCCTTTGCATAGTCAATAAAACACAGGTAAACATCTTTCTGGTACTCTCTGCTTTCAGCCAAGATCCATCGGATATCAGCAATGATATCCCTTATTCCACTGCCTCGTCTGAATCTGGCTTGAACCTCTGGAAGTTCTCTGTCAATGTGTGCTTGCAGCTGTTTCTGTATTACCTTTAGTAAAAGTTTTCTCGCATGAAATATCAAAGATATTGTTTGATGATTTCCGCATTCCATTGGGTCACCTCTCTTTGGAATGGACACAAATGTGGATCTCTGCCAGTCAGTTGTCTAGATAGTTGTCTTCCAAATTTCTTGGCATAGATGAGTGAGTGCCTCCAGTGCCACCTCACTTACTTGAAAAATTTCAATTTTTATTCCATCAATTCCTGGTACCTTGTTCTTTGCCAATTCCTTCAATGCACCTTGAATTTCTTCCTTGAGAATCACTGGCTCTTGATCATATACTACTTGAAACGGTTGAACATCAACCATTTCCTTTTGGTACAGTGACTCTGTGTATTCCTTCCATCTTCTTTTGATGCTTTCTGCATCTTTCAATAATTTGCCCAGAGAATCTTTTGATAATGAAAGTCGAGGCTTGATTTTTTTTCTTCAGTTCCCCTAGCTTGAGAAATGTTAAGTGTGTACTTCCTTTTAGTTTTCTAACTCCAGATCTTTGAGGTATCCTTAGGTGGGTTCAAATTACCAACTTTTCAGCTAGTAATCCTGCATTTAACTTTATGCCACCCAAGAACCAGTCTCTATACATGGATTTAAATATTGTTTTTGAAGTTACATTCCCACAGCATATGAAGGAAAGAGAACTAGAATGAGAATCAGAAAACTGAGATCTTGTTCTATTTTGCTGAGTCCTTATGCTTGTGGCCTACCTATGTTTATTTACACAGAAGCTACTTAAACCTATAAAATGGGGATGGTAACCCTGCAAAACTTGCCTCCTGGTATTAATTACTGAGAAGGACATTGGAACATTGATCTGAAAACATTCTGCAAAATGCAAAGGGAGGGCAAAAGGGTGTCACTTGTACTATTGTAGCAGGAGCAACTGTAGGGCAGAAGGTCAGTGACTGGATGGTTGTATTTTAGGTTGGGGGTCTCACCAAAAGAACAGTGCTTGGACAGGAATGTCCATTTCCTAGTCATCACTGACTCAGGATAATGCTATATTTTATGAGCAGACACCTCCTGTCCCGTTGGCCAATGTCCCCTAATGAAGCCTTACCTTTAAGGAATCTGAGTAGCCCTCAGCTCCAGTTCCATAGGCAGAGTTTCCAGAGCCTCAGGCTTTTCATGCTGCCCCCTCCCCCCACCCCCCAAACATACACACACACTGTCCAGGAAAATCACAGCTAAGAATCTTACTCAGTAGGACACTGAACAGGAAGCTAGCCTGAAGCCTAGCCCTGCCTTCACTTTGCATATGACAACAAGCCTTATGCCTCAGGAGTCCTAGATAGAGAGAGAGTTTCAACCCAATTCTTCTCAGCCTAGATGCCAATGAGATTGTGCCATTCTTCCTGGTCAGATAGGACGGAGCTGTCCAGAGAGGGTGGTGGCTTCATGGCCATTCTCTTTTCTTCTCAGATATCCTTTCATTCCGGTGGGCCACAGAATTTCCAAAGCTCCAGGGAACCCAGCCTGATGGTAACAAAGTAGAAGCACTTGTTTTTTCCCCCTCCCCTTGCTTTAAAATCCTGCGATTTTCTGAGTAATTCTTAGTTTGCCGGATATGCTTTGCAAACACCAGTATATTTTAAACTTTCAGTATTACTGATCTCAGCAGCCTCTCCCAGCAAGAAATTACTTCCCCAATTCACGTAAGCCAGGTGCCTTCATGCCCCCAGCCAAAAAGAAAAAAATAACTCTCACTTTTCAAAATGGGCAAGAGAAATTGCAGTACAAAGGACTTTTACTAGAAATTGATGGATTTATGAATACCTGGTGTAGATTTCTACCACCATAAGGACTACTAACTATATGGTCCTTGCCATTCCTAGGAAACCCTATAAAGGATAACTATGAGTCAGAACTTACTCACCAGCACTTAACAAAAACATCTACTGGTAAGTAAAGCCCAGTGGTGCAGTGGGTTAAGCATTAAGCTGATTTCTCAATGAGAGAAAATGTGGCTGTCTGCTTCCGTAATGATTTGGTCTCAGAAACTCTAAGGAGCAGTTCTACGGTGTCCTAAAGGGCTGCTGTGAGGTAGACTGAACGCAATGGCTGTGGGTGGAGTTTAGTTTTTTTTCTTAATAAGTGGTGATGATTTCACAAAACTACATCAATAGAGAATTTGGGTGTACTGTGACAGATTATATCTATGGAAAGATGTCAGGGAATAAGGAAATTGTTGAACAATATCATTGATATTACATGCAAGCAAATTTTTGCTGAGGATAATTCAAAAACACCTGCAGCAGTACATCAACAGGGAACTGTCAGAAATTTAAGCCAGATTCAGAAGAGGACTTGGAACAAGGGGTACTATTTATCTGATAGCAGATGAATGTTGGCAACGACATTCAACTATGTGGATCACATTGAGTTCTGGATAATATTTCAAAGAATGGGAATTCCAGAATATTTCATTGTGCTCATGAGGAACATGTATATAGAACAAGAGGCAGATGTTCTAATAAAATAAGGGTATACTATGTGGTTTCAAATCAGGAAAAGTGTGTTTCAGATTGCATCCTTTCACCATTATTTTTCAGTCTGTATGCTGAGCAAATAATCAGAGAAACTGGACCAAAAAGCAACAGTAAATAGTGAAAGGATTGAAATAATCAAGGATTTCATTTTCCTTGGATCAGCATACAATATCCATGGAAGCCGCAATCAAGAAGTCAAAGACCTATTTCACTGAGCAAATCTGCTTATAAAATAAATAAATAAAAAATAAAAATAAGTTTCTTAAAACATTAAAATGCAAAGATATCACTTTGAAGACAAAGATGTGCCTGACCCAAGTCATGGTATTTTCAAACTTGTCATATCCATGCAGAAGCTGGACAATGAAGAAGGAAGACCTAATAGGAATAAATGCCTTTGAATTATGGTGTTGGCAAAGAATATTGAAAGTACCATGGACTGGCAGAAAAACAAATCCTTCTTGGATGAAGTACAGCCAGAACACTCCTTATAAGTGACAATGGTGAGACTTTATCTCTAGTACTTTGGACATGTTGTCTAGGAGTGCCAGCCCCTGGAGAAGTCCATCATGCTTGGTAAAGTGAAGATCAGCAACAAAGAGGAAGACCCTCAAAGAGATGGATTGACAGAGTGGCTATAACAATGGACTCAAATCAAGGAACAATTGTGAGGGTGGTACAGAACCAAGCAGTGTTTCATTCTGTTGTACCTATGGTCTCTATAAGTCAGAACAAATTTATTGATCCCTAACAACAATAATGGAGTCCTGGTGTGGCACTGTGGGTTAATGTGCCAGATTGCAAAGCCGTTTGAACTGCAAGATCGGCGGTTCAAGCTCACCAGCTGCTTCTTGGAAACCCTATACATGGTTGCTATGGGTCAGAATCGATTCGACGGCACCTAACAACAACAACATTAACAAGATGTCACAAGCAGAAAGTTCGTTTATCCACAGAGACTCTTGAGGAAACAGTGCTGTGTGAGGTATCCAATAGGGATGACATAGGCATTGTCCTCTTGAGTTTGTGCTACCACAATTGTAACTTCCTCAGTGTCATGGATTGAATAATGTCCCCTCAAAATTTGTGTCAATTTGGCAAGGCCTAGATTTCCAGTATTATGTGGCTGCCTTCCATTTTGTGAATTGTCTTCCATTTTGTTATGTGTTGTAAATCCTAACTTCTATATGGTAATAGGGTCCTAATGTGATACTGTAGGATAAGCACTCAATTGCTAGCCTCAGAGTTGGCAGTTCAAACCCACCCGCTGTTTCTTGGAAACCCTACATAGGGTCACTATGAGTTGGAACCAACTTGAAGGCACTTAGCAACAACAACACATATTAATGAGTCAAGATCGATGTGAGGTGTGTTAAGTCCTAGCCTTGCAAGAAGAGGATGTGACTCAGGTCACACCCTTACTCAGGTCACACTCGTAAGTCACACCCTTGCTGAAGTCACACCTTTTAAAGTCCTGGTGTGGCACTGTGGGTTAATGTGCTGGACTTTAAAGTTGGTTAGAACTGCAAGGTTGGTGGTTCAAGCTCACCAGACACACCTTGGAAACTCTATGCAGAGTTGCTATGGATCATAACTGACTCTAAGCACTTAACAACAACAAAAGAGATGGAAGAGAGCAGAGAGGAGAGAGACCTCACTACTACAAAGAAAGAAGAACAAATGAAATGTGTCTTTTGGACCTGGGGTTCCTGCTCTGAGAACTTTCTCAGTTGACCGGGGGGGAAACTGATGCCATGACATGTGGAGATCTCAAAGAAGCACTGGGCCCACACAGATACTGAAAGGAGACAACGGCCTTCCCCTTGAGTTGCCACACTGAATTCGAACTTGTAACCTTCTAAACTGTGAGAAAATCAATTTCTGTTTGCTACACCATCTTGTGGTAGTTCTGTTATAGCCACACTGTTAAGTGCCGTCGAGTCGGTTGCGACCCATAGTGACCCTGTACAGGGTTTCTGAGGGTGTAAATCTTTACGGGAGTAGAAGGCCTCATCTTTCTCCCGCGGAGCGGCTGGTAGTTTCGAACCGCTGACCTTAAGGTTCGCAGCCCAATTCGTAACCACTATGCTACCAGAGCTCCATATAGCCACACTAGATAACTAAAACAAGTCCCCCAGGGATCTTTACAGTGACTCAGCTTAGAGCAGTGGCATGGAGAAAAGAGCATACACTGGAGACAGTAGTGTGAAGAAACCATCCATCACTCATGCTCCAGTCTCCTTCAAACGGTTTTGAGCTGACACAGACAGATCATTGAAAGTAAATTTCTTCTCCTCTGCTGTTATAATTTAACTGGAATTGATCAAATAAAATACATTTTGTAATGACTGCCTATCCCAGTGAGATTGGATTATGACAAGAATATATTGAGTTAGGAGTGTCTAAATGTGGTAGCTAGTGGATTCTGTCCCAAGTTGCTGGATTGGACCTGCACTTTCTATTATTCATTGGGTTGAATTAGGATCTTATGGACTATTTTAACTGTTTACCCAATACTCTCTACTCCTAGAACTACCTACGTCTTTGTTAATTTCTATGCCCTCTGAAGTGCCATCCATGAGAGAAATACTGAATTGATCCCCTTAGGTTCATTTTTGTGACAGTAGAAAAAAAAATTGCCATTTAATTTAGATGTTATAATATCTCATTTGATTGATCTAGATGCATCAGGAACTTGGCCACAGAGAGCCAGAGTGCTCAGGAGAGATACTGGCTGCTGCTAAAGGAATCATCAGTGACCCCATTTATGAAAATATAATTAATTATGGGGAGATGGTCTCCATGTTTAGATGAATCCCCACAAGGAGACATGAAAATTGTAGGGAGGAGAATTTCTTAATGAGTCTTCTTCATCTCAGCTATGACCACTTGAGTGGATATAAAAACATCACTTTGTCCTGGTTATAATGTAATACCCTACCCACCTCACACACACTGTAACATTCTGGAATCATAAATTACAGCTCCGTCATGCATGAGTCAGGCTAGCCATAGTTACCTTTGTATTCTCAGGTCTAACCCCATGTCTGACACAGGAGTTGAGGGGCTAAGGGAAGGTACTTGGGAAAATTTGTTGAAAAAATAGGGGGGCTGATAAAGAATTTGCCCAGCTTAATTATCCAAATCTTATAGAGGGTTTGCAGACAGATTAGAAAATTTCAAATCCCAGCTCTGTCACTCAATAATTGTACAACCTGGTGCAGGTGACTTATCTCTGTGACTTTTTTATCTTTAAAATGTTAATCCTAATGATACTTAAGAGTCCTGGTGTGGCGCTGCAGGAAAATGCATTATACTAAAAGGTCCGTTTGAACCATAAGATCATGGTTTAAACTCACCAGCCACTCCTCGGAAACCCTGTACAGGGTCACTATGAGTCGGAACCACTAGACAGAACTTAACAACAGTGATACTTACTTCATAGGGTTGTTTAAGAATTAAATTAGTTATTGCTTGAGAAAGAGTCCTGGTGTGGAGCAGTAGGATAAATACTCAATCTTAAGGTCAGTTTGAACAGCAAGTTTGCCGGTTCAAACTCACCAACTGCTCCTCGGAAACCCTTTATGGAGCTTAACAACATATTAAAACTAATTAACACCTAAGTGTTTGTAATAAATATCAAATACTATTTAAAGAACTTCTCTTGTCATATTGTTGTTGTTCGGTTCCAACTCATAGCAACCCTGTCTAGGGTTTCTGAGGAACAGCTTGTGGGTGTGACGTGCCCACCTTGTGGTTCGCAGTCCAGTGCTTTTCCTACAGCACCACCCCAGCTGTTAATATAATTATTATTAAGAGATGTCTCCTTCTTGCTATTCATTAATCCAATGAAAATGTCAAATTAAGGTTGGAAAGTCTGCTTATAGTAGGTCTAAATCTACTATGCTGTACGTTAAGGCTCTTGGTTGTAATGACCCCAGAGATGTTGTACAAATCCTCTACTAAAACAAAGTGAGAGCTCTTGGATAAGTTTCTGTAACACTGGTGTTTTGTGTACTGTAGAAACCAGACAGGATGATCTCTTTCAGCTCTTGTAGTCATTGCAGCAGTTTGCAGACCAATATATTTATCCCATGGAGCCACTGTGCTCTCAGACAGTAAGTAGAGGAGCCAATATTTGTACCAAAGATAGTCCATCATTGAAGCCATGCTCCTATAGAGTAGAATCAATTCTTCTAAAATTTTATGAATCTTCCCGGACTTAGAGTGAATCTGTTGTTTTTAGATGCTGTCAAATTGGTTGTGACTCTTAGGGACCCTACCTGATCCTGTGCCATTCTCACAGTTTTTGTCATGTTTGAGCCTGTTGCTGCTGCCACTGTGTCACTCCACCTCATTGGAGGTCTTCCTCTTTTTCACTGACCCTTCACTTTACCACTTATGATGTCCTTCTCCAAGGACTGGTCCCTCCTGATGTCTAAAGTATGAGAGATGAAGTCTTACCATCCTGCCTTCTAAGGAGCATTCTGGCTGTACTTCTTCCAGTCCAAATTTGTTTGTTTTTCTGGTACTCCATGGTACTTTTAATATTTTTCTCCAACACCATAATTCAAGTGCATCTATGAGTATATGGTCTTCCTCATTCATTGAGGATAAATCTAGAAGCCAGAATAATTCTACTCTATTTGTGCAGTGGGTTAAGTGTTGGACTGCTAACTAAAAAGTCAGCAGTTAGATAGAACCCATCAGCCACTCTGTGGGGGAAAGATGTAGCAGTCTGCTTTTGCCAAGATTACAGCCTTGGAAACCCTCCTCTCTTTTATAGGGTCACTATGAATCAGAATCAACTCGACAGCAATGGAGGTTTTTGGGGGGAGTTAATTGGTATTATAAAATAATCTGATCTTAACATTAAGGAACATTTTACATATATAAATAGTAATATGCATAATTGTGAAATAAATGAGAGTATTTGTTAATGTGAAAATGCCTCAAACAAGCTGAATTATTATTATTGCCTCATTATTATAACAATAATATGCATTTATGAACACTTTATGTCTCCCAAGTACTTCACGGCCATCTTAATTAGGCAGCCTGTTGACAAATATCCCAGAGATATGACTGCTAACATCAATCTCAACTCTTCAGTGCCATACAGTATACCTTACTTTGAGATTAGGGGTGGGAGCAGAGAGTCTGGGGAACAATGTGGGAAAGACAGAGACTAAGCCTGAAATAATGACCTAATATGTTAAAAGATGCAAAGCTTGATCCAATTTCCTTTGGACTGTGTAAATCAAAAGTTAATTACTGGGAGGGCTCTGTTTGTATTTTTATTGCTCTATTTACATTTTATGAAACCATCTGGTATCATTAATATGTTCAAAGCCAGTTTAGTGTTATTTGCAATTTTAGAACAAGAGGAAGAGATTGTTCTTCTTCAAGTAGGAGAAGCCATAGGTCTGGGGGAAGAAAGAATTGAAGAGGCCTGCAGGAAGTGCTTGGGCCATGCTAAAGGAGGGTTCTGGCAGTTTTATGGCAACTTGGTCAGTTACAGAGAGGCTTAGTGCTCTGAGCTGGGAGATAATCTCTATGTATGGGATGCGGGTAACTTGTTAAGAGTGGTGCATTGACAGGTTGAAGGAGAATAGAACAAGCCCAGCAGCTGCCCTCTCTGGACACAAGCCACGATGAACTGGGCCAAGGTATTACCATCGCCAACCAGGCCCATCTGCAAGCCTCCCTGAGCATCACACAGGAAAGGAACCTACAAGCACTCTGGTTCTTTTTCTCTTGTTCAGCTTCCCTAGGACACAGTTGGGAGGTCCCCATGGAAGTGGCTTTGGGACACCAGAAGCCATCACCAGCCACTTTTGGCTCAGGGACTAATGGCAAAATGTTGCTCACTGATCTCAGCCCAAAGTGAGCAGCTGCTGGAGGATTACAAAGCATTGGTCCCTCTCATTTTCATTTTAAATGTTATCTCTGCAGGGCAGTTCTTTCAAATGAATTCTGCACCCTCCTCTTCCACCTAATTCCCCACCATCATTGCCACATACTTTACCCAAACATACTCTGGCCCAAACCAGGGCCTACTATGATGCACATTAACTAAATTGCTGCTTACTGGATATGTTGTTGGCATTCCTAGATTGAGCTTCTCTGGCTTAACACTTGGATGCTAATGACAGGATCTGGTGAGTCAGATGTGGCAGAGGGACAACCTGCGAAATTGACATGGCAAGAGCTGGCATCCTGGAGTTTCAGTTTGGGCTCGTGCACTGGTCCATAGCCTGGGAAGGAAGGGATACAGTTTTCTTCTCTCTCTCTCTCTCTCTCTTTTTTTTTTTAGTGAATGGAAACATGTTTCTTTCAGCTATAGGAATTAAATAAATAAGCAAATAACTTGTACTTCCTAATTGTCTTCAATGGTGCCCTGCAGGTTTCAAAAACACAAACCAAAACTTTTATTGATTCTGCCAAGAGAGCATCATAGTTTCTTTTCTCTCAATACTCCTTTGCTATGTTTTACTCACTGAGACCCATCCTCATGCTTTTCTGGATTCTGTGGTCTCCTGTCATCCCATTTTTTTGCACTGCCAAGATATATGAATGGGGGGACGTCAGAGGTGCTCTACAAATCAAAACAACAAGAAGGAAAACCCAAAGAGAACATTCTGCATGCTTAGTGATCATTTCTACTGAAAACTATAGCAGACGGGGCCCCAGGAAGAATATTGGGTCCTTCATCTCCTACCCCATATCCCCCTCCCTTGTGTCCTCAACCTCACTATCCTCAAATTAATGGTAAAAAATTTCTTTGCATAAAGCAGGTTCCTACTGGAGTCGTTCCCAAACCTAAAATCATTACACAGTTGGTAAAACAAGGATAATGATTAAGTCTGGTGGTGTAGTAGTTATGAGTTGGCCTACTAACCTCAAGGTCAGCAGTTTGAAACCACTGGCCGTTCCACAGAAGAAAGATGAGGCTTTCTGCTCCCATAAAGATTTACTGCCTCGGAAACCCTATCATGGCCTACCACCACTACATACAAGGTGGGATATGAGTCACAACGGACTCAAAGGTACTTATCAATAAAATATGAGTGGGCAATGGATAAATAAGTTGATTTATCTGTGATCTGGCCACCTGGCTTGATAGAGGGCAGATGCTGAGGTATATCCTCTCCTGACAAAGTGTGTGGAAACCCCCCCTTGCTTTGGATTAATCTGGCATGGAGGTGCTGGCCCCATAGAGGCTGGATGGCACCCTTTGCCCCCTTGTAGTTTGTTGTTGTTGTTAAGTGCCATCAAGTTGGTTCTGACTGGTGGCGACCCTGTATAAGGTTTCCAAGGAGCGACCGGTAGGTTTGAACTGCCAACCTTGAAGTTCAAGGTGACCTTGTGGTCCAGTGCTTACCCTACAGTGTCGCACCAGGACTCCAGTTATTAAGTGCTGTGGAGTCAGTTCAGACTCATATTGTTGTTAAGTGGCATCAAGTCGATTTTGACTCATAGTGACCCTATATAGGGTTTCCAAGGAGTGACTGGTAGGTTTGAACCACCAACCTTACAGTTCAAACTTACCTTGCAGTCCAGTGCTTATCCTACAGTACCACACCATGACTCGTAGTAACCTTGTATAGGGTTTCCAAGGAGCTGCTGGTGAGCTTGAACCTCTGAATTTGCAGTTCAAATCGACCTTGCAGTTGAGTGCTTGTCCTATGTGGCCACACCAGGACTCCATGCAGTTTAGGGTGGTAACATTTTAGCATTTCCTAAGCAGAATCTGGAGTTTGGGTGTACTACTGTACCATAAGCATTGCACTGCTAATCCTAAGGTTGGCGGTTCAAATTCACCAGCTGCTGCTGGGTTGCTATGAGTCAGAACTGACTTGACACTTAGCAACAACAAGAAACAGAATCCACATGCTCAAATTACAGGAGTCTGGGGCATGAGGAAGACTAATTAGATGCTCTTATTTTTCCAGTATTTCCCACCTACCCTTTGTTGCCTCTGACATTGCTTACCCTTCCCACCCTCCATACTTGTACCCAAGCCCATTTCAATTCTCTCCTCCTCCTCTTGGCATCCAGTTTATTTATTTTTTTTATATAAACTGCTGATGCAAATGTCCAAAATAAATTATTCTGAATAATAGATGAAGACAGCTACATAATTTATAATGCAAGAGCCCAAACAGTGCTGTATGGGGCTGTGTTCAAGCCCATGGCGCCTCCTGGCTGTGCACCCAACCTGCTAATGTTCACAGCCTTACTACTAGAAACAACAGACCATGTCCTTCTTGAAGTGTGTAAGGTGAGCATTTGTTCCTCCAGTGGACCTGATGCTTTACACAGAAGCAGCTGCATATTAATGAGGAGTCCCAGTAAGTGATACACCCATGGCCCATCCATCAGTCAATCTTATTGGATTTGCGTTTTGAAGTCTATTCAGAGCCGTACTCCATCACATGACCTCGTCATCACCACTATGGTTACAGCACCAGAATCTGTAACCTCCTGACTGCCCTCTTGCTTCTGTCTTGTCCTCTGGAGGCTGTTTTCATCCCTATGCTCACAATAGCTCTTTAAAAGCTTACATCAGAACAGAGGACCCTAGGACCATAAAGGGAGTAGAGCGCAAATGGAATGTGGGACCCTATCCAGAGAAGCAGTGACACCAGAGATGGAGGCAGAGAGGAAGACATGAAGAGAGGGAGCCCCTGAGGACTCTAGACTCATGGAAAGAGAGGGACTGAATGCTGGAGGCCAGGAGGCAGGCTTACAGAATGTGCCCTTTGGTGGTTTAAGTGATTATATATACCTAAGTATTTGTGTGTACATCTCCTCCACCAAACAAACAAACAAACAAATAAGCAAACAAACAAAAACAGAGGGAATGGAAGCAAATACTATTGAACGATGATGCACAGAGAAGATTGTAATCATTGCAATGAAACGATGGTGTAAAGCCCATGTTCTCCCATGTAGACTATCACTCAGTTCACAATAAAAACATCAAAATAATAATAGAAAAGCATACAGCAGATCCCATCCTTTTCTGCCTACACGCTGCAGCAGCATCTCAGAGCATTCACAGAAAAGCCAGCAGCCTTACCCTGGTGGCCCACGCCCTGCCTTCTCCTCTGAGTCTTCCCCTTCACTTCTCTCTCCTCACAATACTGTAAGCACACTTACCTCTTGGCTGTTATTTGCACATGTTATGCTCAGGGACTTTGCACTTGCTGTTTTCTCTGCCCTGACCACTGTCCCTGAGAGCTTTGCAAGGCTTGATTAGCTCTTCATCTACTCAAGTTACCTTAGTTAGTGTGGTCTTCCTTGATCTTGTTTTAAATTCATAAATTCACCATCCATACTCCTTGATCTTTCTCGTCAACTCTGATTCAGTTCTTCCCATAGTACTGTGTACTTGTGTGGGCATGAACTCACATTTTACTTTTCACAGTTCTGGGACCCATTACCTAACCTCACTTCACAGGGAGAAAACTGAGACTTAAAAAAGGGAAGTGACCAGGTGACTAACTAGGAGGTATCAGAGGCAGGACAAAAACCATTTTTCCCAGTGCCAACAGCCAGTGCTGCCTAGAAGACAGGCCTTTTGCTAAGAGCATCAGCTCATTGTCTTGGTTAATCCTTACAACCCTTAAATCCAGACTGTGTTTGTGCCCACTATGTAGGCATGTCAACTATATAGATTAACCAGCTTACTTCAAGATGGCAAAGTTGGTCCATGGTCTGCTGTAATGACCATTGTCTGTACTCTAACCATCATTCTGATCTCTGATTTCTTCTTTACACCCTGCTTTCTGTGCTTTTTTTCCCTGCCGTCATTCCCCTCCCCTCCCTCCTTTCTGGCAGTGTGGTCATTCACAGGCTGTCTTCTTCTCTATCCCGGTCCTTCACCTTATCCAACTCTAATCCAGGAATCATTCTTGTGTTTCTGATCCAATTGTGTGAGGTTGGACTGCAGGACAGATGTTTGGGGATTCTGACCCCTTCCTGTCTTTCTTGACCTTGGGAAACTGCAGGTTGGGAGGAAACAAACAGGGCTGGTGCTGACAAAGGGGGAAAGAAAACGTCCGTCCTCAGCGTAGTAATTCCCCAAACCAGTTTTGCTCACATCAGACATATTCAGAAGAGGAAAACATTTGCTATTTCTCCCAGGCCTCAGTGTCTGCTCCGATAATTGAGGATTGTGAAATGGCTGAGCTCACAGCATTAGTCTGATTGGCTAACAAGAAATCAGAGTTGTGTAATTATGAGACCAAATTCACACAGGTCAAAACTCATTAACCAAAGTATAAAAACAGCATTCCATGAAAAGACAGTATTTCCATGGAGTCATGTGTCCTCCACACAATTCCCTTTATGTCATAGAGTCATACGGAGACATCTGTGGCCCCCTCCTTATAAGTGTGCTCCGTAGGCCCCTTTCAGATAAGAAGCTGCTCTCTCCCTTTGCACACTGGGGCAAAGGAGACTGTGACCCTGAGTGGAGAGCACTACACTAAAAGATTCAAGAATTCCGATGTTTCCTGAATGCTCACTCTCAACAATAACCTGTGCTGGTCCTTTAATAAGTGTTTCATTTACACCTTAAACAACTCAGGGAGATAGTGTTAGCTTCATGTGATAGAAGAGGAAACTGAGCCGTAGACAGCAACTTTGCTAAGATCACGAGCTCTATGTGAAGGAGGTGGAAGAATCTGGGATTCTATAGAAAGGACTAGCAGACATGAGGCAGGGGCATTTCCAGGAACTAGCTTCCTACTTTACAACATATCAACAGGCTCTGCCTCACAAACTCTGCAGAGGGGATTTCCTGTCCTTCCATGAGGTAATCTCCTCATCACGGCGCTGTCGTTTGCTCTGAACTCCTGAGCTTATAATGGGCCAACTGAAGGAGTATTGCACATCAATGTCTTAAAACTGGTGATAGGCATTCCCCCCCCCCACGCCCACCAGATGCTAGATGTGTCCTATAAAGAGACAAGTGTGACTTGGGGATAGCAGCTGTTTTCAAGAAGGTATGCTGAGGCTTATGAAATAACTTGGGATCTTTAAAAATGGATTGAATAAAAATTGCTGAATGATTTCAGATTCTCGTTTTTGACAACCAAGATGGAAGAGATATAGAACTGTAAAATGAACACTGTCCAAGTTCACATCTCTGACTCACTGCTGAAGTCTGAGGACCTTTCAGGGCTAAGCCAAGAAACCAGAGGAAGCAACTTTATACATAGACCCCAATGGGGAGAGGGTTTATAAATCTGGGGGGAATCTCTATAGATGGAGGAGCATCTGCAGCTTCCCTGGAGTTTGGGATTTAAAATAGAGAAATAGGATTTGAGAGTAGGATTTTCTGCTCTAATTTCTATGAGAGAATTTAGTGGTGGTCGAGGTGCTATATATGTGTGATGTTAAGACCTAAAATGGGAAGATCCTACAATGACCAATTGAAAACATCCAGGTGTTGTTCTATGAGCAGGCTCAAGGTGACTAGATCTCTTAAAGAACCATCATATCTGGAAGGTGCAAGGAAGGTTGAAAATGGCAGACAGCTCTTCTCCCCTGTTCTGACTTCTGACAGTTCAAGTCTCAGGATCCATTTGCCACCTCTTCTAGGGGTTTCTGTGTAAATTTTTGGGTAAAACTGGGGACTAGTCCAGCCAAGCTAAGGGGACTTTTCAAAGTGGCAGAACCTTGCTAGCTCTATGCCCTATGCCCCCTACTTATTCCCTAAGTCACTGTTCAGGTGAACAACTGTAACATAGCTGCTATTGGCAAGTTTTATGTGATTAACATGCAAAGATTAGATACCATTGTACTGTTTATTTCTGACACAAGGGAAGGAAGTTATCCTCTCTCTCTGCTTGCATGTTTTTCACCGTCTAGTGGGTACTCCCTATGAGCTTGGTGAACTGATGCAGCCCTGCCCCATCTCCCAAGGTAGAAGCCAGAGATCTGAGCCAGAGCCAGGGACCAGGGAAAGAACTTCTATGCAAAACTCCACTGTCAACATTCAATTTCTCAGCTTGGAGCAGTCACAGGGTAGAAAAGAATGGATGGTATAATGATATTTGGTCAAATAATAATGTCATGACCTGTTAAGGACGCAGGGTAATAGTAAATAGAAATGATGTTACCGCAGCCAGATTTGCTGTCACTGATACAGAAGCTGATACAGAAGCAGTTAGTAAGGTTTCTCAACTTTGGTAGTGTTGATACTGTTCTACATTTACAGTAGTTATCAGTATCCCTGGCTTGTTTCTAGCAGATACCAGTAAAACTGCCCCCCTCAATGTGGCAATCCAAAATGCCTCCAGACTTTGACAGATGCCTCCTGGGGAGTTATCTCTGGTTGAGAATCACCCCACTTCTACTTAGTCAGCTGTGGGCTATTCACATCCCACCTCAGACCTACTGAATCAGAATCTTGTGGGGTGGGAAGCCAAAGTTTATACTTTTAACAAACCCTTCAGGTTATTCTTATTCATGCTAAAATTTTAAGAGCAGTGCAATATAATGATCATTTGTCATTTTTTTGTGGAGGTTCTTTTAATTAATGAAAATTAAAAATTCAGTTTTTCAGTTTCCTTAACCACATTTCTAGTGCTCAGTAGCTACATATGACTATTGGCTACCAAATTGGAAAGCAGTTTCAGAGCAAGTCCATCATCATAGAATATTCTATTGGATAAGATAGCTATATACCATGAAGAAGTTTTAGTAAAATATGAAGGCCTTTCAAAAACCATAAGACTTTCTTTTTTGCTCTCAGTCAAACTTTATGAACATTCACTGGCTATTGTATGGCTTTATGCAGCTATAGCTAGATATCAAAGTGAATCAACCTACCACCCACTGCCACTGCCATTGAATCAATTTGAACTCATAGCAACCTGATAAGGAGCTCTGGTAGTGTAGTGAACCGCTGGTAGTTTCGAACCGCCGACCTTCAGGTTAACAGCCCGATTCGTAACCACTACACTACCAGAGCTCCTTCGTAAAGCTTTACAGCCTCGGAAATCATGTACAGGGTTGCTATGAGTTGGAACCAACTCCACAGCGCATAACAACAACAACCTGATAGGACAGCAAAACTGTTCTGTTGGGTTTCTGAGACTTTAAATCTTTACGGAAGCAGACATCTTTATCTTTGTCCTGCAAAGTGGCTGGTTTGAACTGCTGACCTTCTGGTTAGTGGCCTAACATGTACTGTGCGCCAGAGTTCCCGGAAGTGAATCAAAGGAAGCTCCATTTCTTACTCACTGATACTTGTATATATACATGCTAGGTATAATGACACACAAATGCCCAGTCCCTATCTATGGTTAGAGTCAGGGCAACTGAACAGAGAAGCATAAAGAAAAGTTTGGAATAAAATACAAGATAAAATGTTGTTGTTGCTAAGTGCAGATGAGCTGGTTACGACCCATAGCGAATCTGTATAAGATTTCTGAGGAGCGGCTGGTGAGTTTGAACTGCCGACCTTGTGGTTCAAACAGACCTTGCAGTCCAGTTTTTATCCAATAGCACCACATCAGGACTCCACAAGGTAAAATATAAGATAATATATCATATTAGGATGGTGGAGGTGGTGGTTGTATGCTGTCTAATTGATTTTACCCATATAGGGTTTCTGCAGCAGCAAATCTTTATGGGAACAGAAATCTTCATCTTTTTCCTGTGCAGTGCCTAGTAGATTCAGACTACTGACCTTGAGGTTAGCAGCCCAGCTCCTAACCCACTATCCTGCCAGGCCTCCTTCTCATGTTAGGATTGTTGTTGATAAGTACCATCAAGTCATTTCTGACTCATAGCAACCCCGTATAGGGTTTCTGTGGAACAACTGAATACGGAGATAAAAAATAGTCACAATTTATCTACTGCCACTGGAATACCAAAAGGATATACTATATGTGGCATGTGGTACTTTTAGGGAGCAGTAGACTTCATGGTGATATGATGGAGATTATCTCCTTTTAGGACCTAGACTCCTGGTGTGGCATTATAGGATAAGCACTGGTCTGCTAACCACAGTGCTAACCACTGCTAACCAAGGTCGGTGGTTCAAACCCACCAGCTGCTCCTCGGAAACACTATGTAGGGTCACTTTGAGTCCAAACTGACTCAATGACCCTTAACAACAACAGCAGGATTTAAAAGGGTCCTTGTATAATTGCTGAGCTCAGATTAGTCCTAATCCTGAAGACCTCTCAAATCCCACCAGAGGGTTCTGACTTTATCAAACCCATGGATGGAGGGAGTTTAGTAGTGCCAAAGTAATATACTATAATCCTTATCACACCGAATTTCCAGGCATCTCTGGAGTGGGGTGCACAGTTACATGTCTTCAACTCCCCCCTGTGCCAACTGTGGATAATATTAATTCATCATGATACTTTTTCCCATGACCCTGGTTGCAGGCATTACCAACCAGCCCAAGGTTACACAGGATGATACCAGTTCATGCCTTTGTCTTTGAGTAACTTTGTTTCTTTCATTTGCCCCAGTTTTCATTGCTGTTTCCACTGTTTTTTGTTGCTGTTTTTTTTAAGGGAGATAGAATAAAACTTTTCTGTACAACAGATTGTTGTAGAACTTTTCCCCCATAGTGATTTAAGGAAATATTTCTTTGCTTCTTAAAGGAAATTTTATGCTTGCCAAGTCCTAATTCCTTTCCTATCTGCAAACCCTGATTTCAGCATATACTGTAATTCACCCTCCCACACTAAGTTATCCATATCTTGGGAGCTGGACAGACCTGCCAAAGTCAAAAGCAATTCTGGATTGGGTTTCAGCTACTGCTTCTTAACTTGATTCCAATTTGGATTATACCAAACCTGGAATTCTCTACGATTTTTTCTCAAATCAAAATGGAAAAAAAAAAAAAAAAAAAAATTAAGCACAAAAGAATACAAATAACATTTCCCATCCCTTTTGTACAAGACCTTGGCCTGAAGCAGTTTCAGCAAGACCCCTTTCCAGGAAACCAGTCTTGAGTGAAATCTGCCAGATGATGAAAAGCTTGAAAATTTCTGCCAGAAAACTCATGGGGCTCAGTGTAATTTGTCTCCCTTACCTTGCTTGTCTCCCTGGAGAGAGCTCTGAGCGGGCTTCACTGAACAAGAAAATGTAAAAGGCGCTGACCCTCAGGCAGTGGTGCAGGGCCGATTGCTGGCTCCCACGCACAGACTACCTGCTCCTCGGCTGCCCACTCCACAAGCTGGGCTGGGAAGATAGAGGCAAATGAATTCCTTCCTCAGTTCTGTGAAAACTTTACCCTCTTGACTACACCTGGTGTGCTTCAGTTAGATGGGTTTTCGAGGACACATGCTGCCAGTGAGTTTCAGATACAAGGTTTCCAGATGCCCAACAAAGCCATGGTGGAACCAATTCTGCCCATGAGACAGGTAAAAATGATGAGTCATTTTTTTAAAAGACGATTCAAAGATGGCTGATTTGCTTGTGGAGAAATCTGTGAAACTGCAAAGGGGATACTGATAACCAGAGGGGTTTGAATGCGAGCAGAACAATGAACCAGGGAGCTAGAAACATCCAGCCAGGGGAGACATGTTGGAAATTGCTTAGAAATGAGAGGGACTGGTGGGCTTAGACCTCAAGACAAGGACTGCTCCTGCTATCTAGCAATAAAATTGCTGCTTTCCTACAATATGAGGGAAAGTGTGAAGTTGACTTGAATAGAAAACGTAAACAGCAATCCATCACATCAACCAAGCTACATGCCCTGACCAAGCTCTATTTATACCTTCACCCTAATATTTACTATGTCAGTATATACACTCACATATTATTTATTCATAAGCATATAAATTGTTACATACATTGCACATACTTGTATATAGGAGTCCTGGTGTGGCTCTGTGGGTTAATGCGCTGGACTGCAAAGTTGGTTTGAATCTCAAGATTGGTTACTTATGCTCACCAGCCACTATACAGGGTTGCTATGGGTTGGAACTAACTCAGCACTTAACAACAATATGTATATAAGGAGTCCTGGTGTGGCACTGTGGGTTAATGTGCTGGACTGCAAAGTCAGTTGGAATAGCAAGGTCAGTGGTTCAAGCTCACCAGTCACTCCTTGGAAATCCCATACAGTGTTGCTAGGATCATAACCTATTCAATGACACTTAACAACAAAATATGTGAATAAATGACCAACATGCACCTACACATATACATGAACGTGTTGTTGTTAGGTGCCATCGTGTGGGTTCCTACTTATTACGACCTCATGTACAACAGAATGCAGCATTGCCCAATTCTGGGCCATTCCCACAGTTGTCCTTATGTTTGAGCCTGTTGTGTAAGCCTCTGCTTCAGTGTATCTTATTGAGGACTTTGTTCCCTCCTCTTATTTGCTGAGGGTTAACGACGTACTGGACTACAAGGTCAGTTTGAACTAAAAGGTCGGCGATTCAAGCTCACCAGCCGCTCCTCAGAAACCCTATACAGGGTGACTATAAGTAGAAACCGACTAGACAGCACTTAACAACAATACGTTATCAAGTATGATGTCTTTCTCCAGGGATCAGTTCCCCCTGATGTTATATCCAGAGTGTGTGTATGTGAGCAAAAGTCTTGCCATCCTTCCTCTGGCTATACTTCTTCCAAGACAGATTTGTTTGTTCCTCTGGCAGTCCATGGTGTATTTAATATTCTTTATCAATACTTTTTTTGGTTTTCCTTATTCATTGTCCACCTTTCTCATGCATATGGGGAGAGTGAAAATACAATGGCTTGGTTTAGACTCACCTTAGCAGATTTACCCAATGCAAAATGTTTAATTTCTTAACTTCTGTTTCCATGGTCATTGATCATGGACCCAAGTAAAATAAAATCATTGTCATTTTCACCTTTGATACATTTTCCATTTATTACATGCTACCTTTCAAGAGAAGGAGCTCTGATAGCATAGTGGTTATGAATCAGGCTGCCATCCTCAGGGTCAACAGTTCGAAACTACCAGCTATTCCTCAGGAGAAAGATAAGGCTTTCTGCTCCCGTAAAGATTTATAGCTTCAGAAACCTCGGAACTGACTCCATGGCACATAACAACAACCTTTCAAGAGTGACTCATTTTCCATTCTACAACTGGGTGATCTACTGGAGAAATTCCTCATTGTGGTTTAGAAAACACAGGGGTCAGGTGGTAGCTTCTAAAACCAGTTTCAAGGTGAATAATGTCACCTCCATATAAAGGATTGTTGCTTATTGGTTCACGTGTGAGGATTTTTATTGTCTTTATGTTAAAGTGCAATCCACAGTGAAGACTGTAGTCTTTGATCTTCATCAGTCAATGTTTCAAGTCCTCTTCACTTTCAGCAAAAAGTTGTGTCATCTGCATGTTGCAGGTTGTCAGTGAGCCTTTCTCTAGTCCTGATGCTGCATTCTCCTTGGATTATTTGCTCAGCATGAAGACTGAATAAATATGGTGAAAGAATACAACCCTGACGTACACCTTTCCTGATTTGAAACCACCCAGTACCCCCTGTTCTGTTTAAATGACTACCTCTTGGTCTCTGTACAGGTTCCACATGAACACAATGAAGTGTTCTGAATTGCCATTCTTCACAATGTTATTCATAATTTGTTATGAATGTATTTGCATAGTTGATATAACACAGGTAAACATCTTTCTGGTAGTCTCAGTTTTCAGCCAAGATCTATCTGACATAAGCAATGGTTCCATAGCCTCTTCTTTATCCTTGAATTTCTGGCAACTCCCAGTTGATGTATCATTGAAACTGTGTTTCATTTATCTTCAGAATTTTACTTGCATATGATATTAACGATATTGTTCAGTAATTGCCACATTCCATTGGATCACATTTTTGGGAATGGGCATGAATATGGATATTTTCCAGTCATTTGCCTTGTAGCTGTCTTCCAAATTTCTTTGCATAGAAGAATGAGAGCTTCCAGCACTGCACTTGTTTGTACAAATAATTGCTATTCTGCCAATTTCTTGATCTTTGTTTTTCCTCAATGCCTTCAGAGCAGCTTGAACTTTTTTCCTTTAGTATCACCAGTTCTTGATCAATTGATACATCATGGAATGGATGAATTTGTGATGGTACAGTGACTCCATGCGTTCCTTTTATTTTATTTTGATTCTTCCTACATTGTTTAAGATTTTGCCCATGTTCTTGTTGCTGTTAAGTGCCGTCCTGACACACAGTGACCCTGTATAGGGTTTCCATGGAGTTGTTGGTGGACTAGAGCCACCAGTCTCTTGGTTAGCAGTCCAATGCTTATCCCTACCAAGATGTTGTTGTTGTTAAGTTATCGTATTGTTTCTGATGCATAACAGCCCTGTATAGGATTTCTGAGACTTGTAAATTTTTACAGGAGCAGAAAACCCCCTCTAGAAACCATCAATATTTCAACTTGAGGTTTGACTTTTTGTTTAGTTCTTTCAGCTTGAGAAATGCCATGCTTGTTCTACCCTTTTGGTTTTCTAATGTTTCATAATACTTCGTCCTCTTGAAACAACCTTTGAAATTATCTATTCAATTATTTTATTTATCATTTCTTCCATTCACTGAACTACTCTATATCTAAGAACAAGTTTCAGCATTTTTTGTGACATGCATTTTAGTCCTGTTTTCCTTTGCTGTCTTTTTAATGACCTTTAGGCCATCCAAAAACAACTTTGGTGATTATTGTGCCAAGTATTCTTAAGATGGTGTCTAAATTTAGGTGGAATTACTCAAGGTCATGCCTTGACTCTGAGTGGGCTCTAAAACATTGTCTTAACCTTCAGCTTAAACTTGCACTTGAGCAATTGATGGTCTAGTCCAAAGTCATCCCTGGCCTTTTTCTGACTGATGACATTGAGTTTCTTCTTTTGTTTCTTTATACATATATAGTCTGTTTGATTCCTGTATATTCCATCTGTCATGGTTTAAAACATATATATATATATGTTTTAAAAAATGGTATTTCCAATGAATAACTTGTTGGTCTTGCAAAATCCATCATGTGATCCCCAATATCATTTCTATCACCAAGATCATATTTTAAACTGATCCATCTTCTTTGTTTGTAAATTTTACATTCCAATTGCCAGTAATTATCAATCATCTTGAGTGCACATTTGATCAATTCCAATCTATAAAAGTTGGTTAAAAATGTCAATATGCTCATTTTTCTCATTAATAGTTGGTGTGTAAATTTGCATACTATTAGTTATTATCTGGTCTTCCTTATAAACATAATATTCTATAGTCAACTGATAGCAGTACAATTCAGAGTAGATCTTGAAATGTCCTTTTAGTGCAGTGGTGGGGAATGTCTGACCCATGGGCCATATGGTGGTGGTGGTGGCGGTAGTGTTTCATGGAGTTGATTCCAACTCATAGCAACCCTACATAGATTTCCAAAGCTGTTAATCTTTATCAGATTAGAAAGCCTTGTGTTTCTCTCAAGGAACAGTTAGTGGTTTTGAACTGCTGACCTTGAGGTTAGCAGCACAACTCATAACCACTATGCTACCAGAGCTCCTATGGACCATATGTTGTTGTTAAGTTTCATCAACTCAGTTCTGACCCATAGTGAACCTGTATAGAGTTTCCAAGGAGTGGCTGGTGAACTTGAACTACTGACCTTGTGGTTCAAACTAACTTTACAATCCAGCCATCACATTTGTTAAGTGCTGTCGAGTCAGTTCCCACCCATAGTGACCCTATATAGAGTTTCCAAGGAGTGACTGGTCAGCTTGAACTGCTGATTTTACAATTCAAATGACTTTGCAGTCCAGTGCATTAACCCACAGTGCCACATCAGGACTCTAGTCATCACATTGATAGTGGTGGTGGTGGTGGTGGTGTGCCGTGGAGTCAGTTCCGACTCATAGCGACCCTGTACAGGGTTTCTGAGGCAGTAAATACTTAGAGGAGCAGAAAGCCTCATCTTTCTCCCTCACATCAGCTGGTAGTTTTGAACTTCTGACCTTGAGGTTAGCAGCCCAATTCATAACCTCTACGTTACCAGAGCTCCTTAGCCATCACTTTGTTGTTGTTGTTAAGTGCCATTGAGTCGCTACCAACTCATAGTGACCTTATGCACAGTAGAACAAAACACTGCCCAATCCTGGATCAATATCACTACTGTTGCCATGCTTGACTCCATCGATGCTGTTACTTGGCCAGTTGATCTCATTGGGGTCTTCCTCTTTTTCTCTGACCCTCCACCTTACCAAACATGATATCCTTCTCCAGCGACTGGGCCCTCCTGACAATATGTCCGAAGTATGAGAGACAAAGTTTGGCTATCCTGGCCTCCAAGGAGCACTCTGGCTGCAA